>NW_022292521.1:46812-102021 GCF_002776525.5 Piliocolobus tephrosceles | reverse complement strand
TTGGAAACTGTCATGGACGGATCCACGAAAGGACCTTCGGGAGCACACTCAGGACTATGGTGAAAAAGGAAATATCTTCAGATAAAAACTAGAAAGAATTTTTCCATGAATTTGCTTATTGCTATGTTTATTCATCTCACATAGATGAAGCTTTCTTTACATTTTGCTGCTTCGAAACTCCCTCGTGGATGGATCTGCGAAGGGATATTTCGGATCACATTCGGGTCTATGGTGAAATAGCAAATATAGTCACATAAAAACTTGAGCAAATCATTCAGAGGAACTGCTTAGTGATGCGTGCATTCCACTCAGAGAGTTATAACTTTCTTCTCATAAGGCACAGTTTGAACAGTGTTCCTGTAAAACTAAAAGAGTGATATTCAGAGCATATTGAAGACTATGCAAAAAGTGAAATATCATCCAATAAAAAACAGAAAGAAGCACTCGAAGAAACTGCTCTCTGACATGTCCATTCTTATCACAGGGTTAAAGCTTCCTTTACATTACCCAGTTTGAAATTCGGTCTTTGAGGGATCTGCAAAGGGATAGTAAGTGGCAACCGGAGGTCTGTGTCGAGCAATGAAATGTCTTCCATCGAAAATTGGAGAGAAGCTTTCTGTGCAACTCTTTTGTGATGTTTGCATTCATCCCATAGAGATAAATCATTCTTTTGATTGAGCCCTTTGAAATCACTGTTTCTGCGGAATCTGAGAAAGGACATTTGGAAACGCTCTTTAGAACACCCTGAAAAAGAAATACCCTCAGAGAGAAACCAGAATGAAGGTTTCTGTGAAACTGCTCTGTGCCACGAGAATTCTGCTCACACAGTTAAGCCTCTCTTTTCATTCAGCAATATCATACCACTGTATTTGTTTAGTTTGCGAAGGGATATTCAGGAGCGCTTTGAGATTCGAGGTGAGAAAGGAAACGTCTTCAGATAGAAACTGGAGAGAAGTTTTCTGAGGAGCTATATTGTGACATGTGCATATCACTCACAGAAATATACCTTTCTTCTCCCAGAGGATCCTGGAATCCCTTTTGGAGAAAAAGCTAGCAAGAGACATTCTGGTGTATAGGGAAGGCTATGGTGAAAAAGGATATATCCTCAGACAAAAAGTGGAAAGAAGATTTCTGTGAAACTTCTTTGTGTTAGTTATATGTAGTCCACACGCATAGTTAAAACTTTGCTTATATTAGGCAGTTTGGAAACTGTGTCATGCACGGATCTGCAAATGGACATTCGGGACCACATTCAGGCCTACGGTGAAAGAGGAGATATCTTCAGATAAAAGCTGGATAGAAGCTTTCTGAGAAACTACTTTGTGATGTATGCATTCCACTCAGGGATTTATAACTGTTTTCAATCAAGGCAGCATTTGAATACTGTTCCTCTGAAGCCGAAAAAGTGACATTTCAGATCGCATTGAGGAGTATGGCGAATAGTGAAATATACTGAAATAAAATCGAGGAAGAAGGGTTCCAAGAATCTGCTGACTGATATGTGCATTCATTGTACAGAGTTAATGGTTACTCTATGTTTCCCAGTCTCGAAACTCTGTCATTGAAGAATCTTTGAAGGGATATTTAGTGACGCCCACAGGGTTGTGTTGAGCAAGGAAACGTCTTCTGATGAAACCTTCAGAGAAACATTCTGAGCAACTGCTTTGTGATGTGTTATTCGTATCAAAGAGTTAAACCATTCTTTGGACTGAGCAGCTTGAAATCACAGTTTTTGTGGCATCTGAGGAAGGACATTGGGGAACGATCCTTAGAATATGGAGAAAGAAATACCCTTAGGAAATATCCAGAAGGAAGCTTTCTGTGAAACTCCTCTGTGTCCACTTAGTTATTCTCACTCAGTTAAGCCTCTTTTTGATTGTGCAGTTTTCAAACCCTGTGTATTTTAAGCGTGTGATAGGATATTCGGGAGCACTTTGAGGCTTGTGGTGTAAAAAGAAAGGAGTTCAGACAGAAACTGGAGAGAAGCTTTCTGAGGAACTGCTTTGGGACGTGTGCATTCCACTCACAGCGTTACAGAGCTCTTTTCATACATCGTCGGGGAAATCCTTTTGGAGAAAAGGTAACAAGTGATATTCGGTAGCATGTTGATGCCGATGGTGAAAAGGGAAATAGCTTCAGACAAAAACTGGAAGGAAGCTTTCTAAGAAGCTGCTCTGTAATATGTGTAATCATTTCACATAGATAAAACTTTCTTTACACTGCACAGCTTGGAAACTGTCATGGATGGATCCATGAAGGGACCTTCGTGGCACATTCATGACTATGGTGAAAAAGAAAATATCTTCAGATAAAAACTGGAAAGAAGCTCTCTGTGAATCTGCTTTTTGCTATGTTTATTCATCTCACATAGATGAAGCTTTCTTTGCCTTACGCAGCTTGATTACTCCCTCATGGATGGATCCACGAAGGGATATTTGGGATCACATTTGGGCCTATGGTGAAATAGGAAATATAGTCAGATAAAAACTGGAGAGAAGCTTTCTGAGAAACTGCTTGGTGATGTGTGCATTCCACTCAGGGAGTTATAACTTTCTTCTCAAAGGCACAGTTTGAACAGTGTTCCTGGAAAACCAAGAGAGTGATATTCGGAGCACATTGAAGACAATAGCAAAAAGTGAAATATCATCCAATAAAAAACAGAAAGGAGCACTCGAAGAAACTGCTCTCTGACTTCTCCATTCTTTTCGCAGGGATAAAGCTTCCTCTACATTGCCCAGTTTCAAAGTCGGTCTTTGAGGGTTCTGCGAAGGGATAGTAAGTGGAAACCGGATGCCTGTGTCGAGCAAGGAAATGTCTTACATTGAAAACAGGAGAGACACTTTCTGCGCAATACATTTATGATGAGTGTATTTATTTCATAGAGTTAAACCATTCTTTGGATTGAGCAGTTTGAAATCACTGTTGTTGTGGCATCTGAGGAAGGACATTTGTGAGCGATCCTTAGATTATGGAGAAAGAAATAAACTCAGGTAAAATCCAGAAGGAAGCTTTCTGTGTAACTGTTCTGTGCCGTCTTAATTCTTCTCGCTCAGATAAACCTCTCTTTTCATTGAGCAGTTTTCTAACCCTCTGTATGTTGAGCATGTGATGGGATATTCGGGAGCACTTTGAGGCTTATGGTGAAAAAGGGAATACGTTCTGACCGAAAGTGGAGAGAAGCTTTCCGAGGAACTGCTTTGTGACGTGTGCATTCCACTCACAGTGTTAAACCTTGCTTCTCATACAGCGTCGGTGGAACCCTTTAGGAGAAACAGGTACCAAGTGATATTCGGGAGCATGTAGATGCTGATGGTGGGAAGGGAAATAGCCTCAGACAGAAACTCGAAAGAGGCTTCCTAGGAAACTACTCTGTAATTTGTGTAATATTCTCACATAGATAAAACTTTCTTTACATTATGCAGCTTGAAAAATCTCATGGACGGATCCAGGAAGGGACCTTTGGGAGCACATTTAAGACTATAGTGAAAAAGGAAATATCTTCAGATAGAAACTGGAAAGAAACTTTCTGTGAATCTGCTTTTGCTATGTTTATTAGTCTCACATAGATGATGCTTTCTTTACATTATGCAGCTTGGAAACTCCCTCCTGAATGGAACCAAAAAGTTATACTTGGGATCGCTTTCAGGCCCATGGTGAAATAGGAAATATAGTCAGATAAAAACTGGAAAGAAGCATTCTGAGAAACACCTTGGTGATGTGAGCATTCCACTCAGGGAGTTATAACTTTCTTCTAATAAGGCACAGGTTGAACACTGTTCCTGTAAAACCAAAAGAGTGATATTTGGATCATATTGAAGACTATGGCAAAAAGTGACATGTCGTCCTATAAAAAACAGAAAGAAGCACTCGAAGAAACTGTTCTCTGACATGCAAATTCTTTACACAGAGTTAAAGCTGACTCTACATTTCCCAGTTTGAAAGTCATTCTTTGAGGGTTCTGCGAAGGGATAGTAAGTGGCAACCGGAGGCCTGTGTCGAGCAAAGAAATGTCTTCCATCGAAAACTGGAGAGAAGCTTTCTGCACAACACTTTTGTGATGTTTGTATTCATCTCATAGAGTTAAACCTTTCTTTGGATTGAGCAGTTTGAAGTCACTCTTTCTGTGGAATCTGAGAAAGGACATTTGAAAAGGCTCTTTAGAACATCCTGAAAAAGAAAAAATCTCAAAGATAAACAAGAAGGAATCTTTCTGTGAAACTGCTCTGTGTCACGTGAATTCCGCTGACACAGTTAAGCTTCTCTTTTCGTAGAGCAGTATCATAACACTGTTTTTGTTTATTCTGAGAAGGGATTTTCAGGAGCACTTTGAGACACACGGTGAGAAAGGAAACGTCCTCAGATAAAACCTGAAGAGAAGCTTTCTGAGGAGCTGCTTTGTGACGTGTGCATTCCACTGTCAGAAATATACTTTTCTTCTCCTAGAAGATTCCGGATTCCCATTCAAAGAAAAAGCTACCAAGAGGCATTCAGGAGTATAGGGATGGCTATGGTGAAAAAGGAAACATCCTCAGACAAAAACTGGAAAGAAGATTTATGTGATACTGCTTTGTGTTAGATATATTTATTAATCTTGAATAATAAAATTTTTCTTATATTACACAGTTTGCAAACTCCATCATGCACGGATCCGCGAAGGGACATTCAGGAAGACATTCAGGCCTACGGTGAAAGAGGAGATATCTTCAGATAAAAACTGGATGGAAGCTTTCTGAGAAGCTACTTTCTGATGTACGCATTCTACACAGGGAGTTATACCTCTTTTCTCACAAGGCAGTGTGTGAACACTGTTCCTGTGTAACTGAAAAAGTGATATTTCGGAGTGCTTTGAGGACTATGACAAATAGTGAAATATACTGAAATCAAATCGAGGAAGAAGTGTTCCAAGAATCTTCTCTCTGATATGTGCATTCACTTCACAGAGTTAATGGTTACTCTATGTTAATCAGTTTTGAAACTCTGTCTTTGAAGAATCTGTGAAGGGATATTTAGTGAAGCCCGGAGGCTTTTGGTGAGCAAGGAAACGTTCTCCGATGAAACCTGCAGAGATACTTTCTAAGCAACTGCTTTGCAATGTGTGTATTCATCTCACAGAGTTCAACCTTTCTTTGGATTGAGCAGCTTGAAATCAATGTGTTGGTGCAATCTGAGGAAGGACATTAGGGAACGAACCTTAGAACACGGAGAAACACATATCGTCAGGTAAAATCCAGAAGGAAGCTTTCTGGGAAAGTGCTCTGTGTCGTCTTAACTCCTCTCCGTAAATTAAGCCTCTCTTTTTTTGAGTAGTTTTCCAACCCTGTGTTTGTTTAGGGTGTGACGGAATATTCGGGAGCAGTTTGAGGTTTTGAGTGAAAAAGGAAATATGTTCAGACCAAAACTGGAGAGAAGCTTTCCTAGGAAGTGTTTTGTGATGTGTGCATTCCACTCACAGTGTTATACCTCTATTCTCATACAGCGTCGGGGAAACCCTTTTGAAGAAACAGGTACCAAGTGATATTCGGGAGCATGTTGATCCTGATGGTGAAAAGGGCAATAGCCTCAGTCAAAAACTGGAAAGAAGATTTCCAGGAAACTGCTCTGTGATACGTGTAATCATCTCATATAAATAAAGCTTTCTATCATTACGCTGCTTGGAAACTGTCATGGACGGATCCACGAAAGGACACAGCACATTCAGGACTATGGTGAAAAAGGAAATATCTTCAGATAAAAACTGGAAAGGAGCTTTATATGAATATGCTTTTAGCTATGTTTATTCATCTCACATAGATGAAGCTTTCTTTACATTAGGCAGCTTGGAATCTCCCTCATGGATGGATCTTCAAAGGGATTTTTGGGATCACATTCGGGCATGTGGTGAAATACGAAATATAGTCAGATAAAAACTGGAGAGAAGCATTCTGAGAAACTGCTTGGTGATGTGAGCATTGCCCTCAGGGAGTTTAACTTTCTTCTCATAAGGCACAGTTTGAACACTGTTCCTGCAAACCTAAAAGAGTGATATTCGGAGATCTTTGTAGACTATGGCAAAAAGTGAAATGTCATCCAATAAAAAAGTGAAAGAAGCACTCGAAGAAACTGCTCTCTTCCATGTCCATTCTTTTCACAGGATTAAAACTTACTCTACATTTCCGAGTTTGGAAGTCGGTCTTTCAGGGTACTGCGAAGGAATAGTAAGTGGCAACCGGAGGCCTGTGTTGAGCAAGCTAATGTCTTCCATCAAAAATTGGAGAGAAGCTTTATGCGCAACTCCTTTGTGATGTTTGCATTCATCTCATAGAGTTAAATCATTCTTTGGATTGAGCAGTTTGAAATCACTATTTTTGTGGAATCTGAGAAAGGACATATAGAAACGCTTTTTAGAATATCCCTAAAAAGAAATAACCTCAGATAGAAACCAGAAGGAAGCTTTCTGTGAAACTACTCTGTGTTACATGAATTCCACTCACACAGCTAAGCTTCCCTTTTCATTGAGCAGTATCATAACAATGTTTTGGTTTAGTCTGCAAAGGGATATTCAGGAGTGCCTTGTGGGTTATGGTGAGAAAGGAAACGTCTTCAGATACAAACTGGAGAGAAGCTTTCTGAGGATCTGCTTTGTGACGTGTGCATTCCACTCACAGAAACATACCTTTCTTCTCATAGAGGATTTCGGAATCCCTTTTGGGGAAAAAGCTACCAAGAGACATTCGGGAGTATAGGGAGATCTATGATGAAAAAAGAAAAATCCTCAGACAACAACTGGAAAGAAGATTTCTGTGAAACTGCTTTGTGTTAGATATATGTATTCACCTCGCATAGTTAAAACTTTTCTTATATTATGCAATTTGGAAACTCCGTCATGCACGGATCCATAAAGAAACATTCGGGAGCACATTCAGGCCTATGGTGAAAGGGTAGATATCTTCACATAAACACTGAATAGCAGCTTTCTGAATGCATACATATTTTGTGATGTATGCATTCCACTCAGGGAGTTACACCTCTTCTCTTACAAGGCAGCATTTGAACATTCTTCTTGTAAAAGCGAAAATGTGATATTTTGGAGCACAATGAAGACTATGGTGAATAGTGAAATATACTGAAATAAAATCGATGAAGAAGCGTTCCAAGAATCTGCTCTCTGATATGTGCATTCCCATCACAGAGTTAATGCTTACTCCATGTTGTCCAGTTTCGGAGCTCTGTCTTTGAAGAATCTGTGAAGGAATATTCAGTGACGCCCGGAGACTTGTGGTGAGCAAGGTAACGTCTTCCGATGAAACCTGCAGAGAAACTCTCTGAGCAACTGTTTTGCAATATGTGTATTCGTCTCATAGAGATAAACCATTATTTAGATTGAGCAGCTTGAAATCACTGTTTTTGTCGAATTTCAGGCAGGACATTTGAGAACGATCCTTAGACTAGGGAGAAAGAAATATCCTCAGGTAAAATGCAGAGGAAGCTTTCTGTGAATCTGCTCTGTGTCTTCCTAGTTCCTCTCATTCAGTTAAACCCCTCTTTTCATGGAGCAGTTTTCTAACCATGTGAATGTTTTGCTTTTGATGGGATATTCAGGAGCACTTTGAGGCTTGCAATCTAAAAGGAAATATATTCAGACCGAAACTGAAGACAAGCTTTCCGAGGAACTGCTTTGTGACGTGTGAATTCCACTCACAGTGTTATACCACTCTTCTAATACTGCCATGGTGTAATCCTTTTGGAGAAACAGGTACTAAGTGATATTGGGGAGCATGTTGATGCCAATGGTGAAAAGGGAAAGAGCCTCAGACAAAAACTGGAAAGAAGCATTCTAGGAAACTACTCTGTGATATGTGTAATCATCTCACATACATAAAGCTTTATTTACTTTATGCAGCTTGAAAAATGTTCCTGTGAAACCGAGAAAGAGATATTTCGGTACACATTGAGGACTATGGCAAATAATGATATATACTGAAATAAAATCCATGAAGAAGCATTCCAAGTATCTGTTCTCTGATATGTGCATTCACTTCACAGAGATAATGCTTAATCTATATTGCCCAGTTGTGAAACTCTGTCTTTGAAGAATGTGTGAAGGGATATTTAGTGACTCCCAGAGGCTTGTTGTGAGCAAGGTAACATCTTCCCATGAAACCTGCAGAGAAAATTTCTGAGCAACTGCTTTTCAATGTGTGTATTCGTCTTATAGAGTTAAACCATTCTTTGTAATAAGCAGCTCCAAATCACTGTTTTTGTGGTTTCTGAGGAAGGACATTTGGGAACGTTTCTTGGAATATGGAGAAAGACATATCGTCAGGTAAAATCCAAAAAGAAACTTTCTGTGAAACTGCTCTGTGTCATCTTAATTCCTCTTGCTCAGTTATGCCTATCTTTTCATTGAGCAGTTTTCTAACCCATTGTATGTTTAGTGTGTAATAGGATACTAAGGAGCGCTTTGAGGCTTGCGGTGTAAAAGAAAATATGTTCACAGCAAAACTGGAGAGCAGTTTTCCAAGAAACTGCTTTGTGACGTGTGCATTCCACTCATAATGTTATACCTCTCTTCTCATACAGCGTGAGTGAAACTCTTTTGGAGTAACAGGTACCAAGTGATATTGGGGAGCATGTTGATGCCGATTGTTAAAAGGGAAATAATCTCAGACCAAAACTGGAAAGAAGCTTTCTAGGAAACTACATTTTGAGATGTGTCATCGTCTCACATACATAAACCTTTCTTTACATTATGCAGCTTGGAAACTATCATGGATGGATCCACGAAGCGACCTTCGTAGCACATTCAGAAATATGGTGGCAAAGGAAATATCTTCAGATAAAAACTGCAAACAAGCTTTCTGTGAATCTGCATTTTGCTATATTTATTCATCTCACATAGATGATGCTTTCTTTATATTACGCAGCTTGGAAACTCCCTCCTGAATGGATCCGCAAAGGTATACTTGGGATTGCTTTCGGGCCCATGGTGAAATAGGAAATATAGTCACATAAAAACTGGAGAGAAGCTTCCTGAGAAACTCCTTGGTGATGTGAGCATTCCACTCAGGGAGTTATAACTTTCTTCTCATAAGGCACAGGTTGAACACTGTTCCTGTAAAACTAGAAGAGTGATATTCGGAGGACATTGAAGACTATGGCAAAAAGTGACATGTCATACAATAAAAAACAGAAAGAAGCACTCGAAGAAACTGTTCTCTGACACACAAATTCTTTACACAGAGTTAAAGCTGACTCTACATTTCCCAGTTTGAAAGTCGTTCTTTGAGGGTTCTGTGAAGGGACAATAAGTGGCAACTGGAGGCCTGTGTCGAGCAAGGAAATGTCTTCCGTCGAAAACTGGAGAGAAGCTTTCCGCGCAACACTTTTGTGATGTTTGTATTCATCTCATAGAGTTAAATCATTCTTTGGATTGAGCAGTTTGAAATCACTGTTTCTGTGGAATCTGAGAAAGGACATTTGAAAATGCTCTTTGGAACATCCTGAAAAAGAAATAATCTCAAAGTAAACAATAAGGAAGCTTTCTGTGAAACTGCTCTGTGTCACGTGAATTCTGCTCACACAGATAAGATTCCCTTTTGATAGAGCAGTATCATAACACTGTTTTTGTTTATTCTGAGAAGGGATTTTCAGGAGCACTTTGAGACTCATGGTGAGAAAGGAAACCTCTTCATATCGAAACTAGAGAGAAACTTTCTGAGGAGCAGCTTTGTGACGTGTGCAATCCCATCACAGAAATATACCTCTCTTCTCCTAGGGTATTCCGGAATTCCTTTTGGAGAAAAATCTACCAATAGATATTTGGGAGTATAGGGATGCCTATGGTGAAAAGGAAATATCCTCATACAAAAACTGGAAAGAAGATTTCTGTGAAACAGTTTGTTGTTAGATATATTTATTCATCTCGCATAGTTGAAACTTTTCTTATATTTCACTGTTTGGAAACTCCGTCATGCACAAATCCACAAAGGGACATTCAGTAGCACATTTACGCCTACGGTAAAAGAGGAGATATCTTCAGATAAAACTGGATAGAATCTTTCTGGGAAAGTACTTTCTGATGTATGCACTGCACTCAGGGATTTATACCTCTTTTCTCACAAAGCAGCGTTTGAACCCTTTTCCTGTGAAACTGAAAACTGATATTTCGGAGCGCATTGAGGACTATGGCGAATATTGAAATATACTGAAATAAAATCGAGGAAGAAGCATTCCAAGAATCTGCTCTCTGATATGTGCATTCACTTCACAGAGATAATGGTTACTCTATGTTGCCCAGTTTTCAAACTCTGTCTTTCAAGAATCTCTGAGGGGATGTTTAATGATGACTGGAGGCTTGTGGTGAGCAAGCTAATGTCTTCTGATGAAACCTGCAGGGAAACTTTCTGAGCAACTGCTTTGTGATGTGTGTATTTGTCTGATAGAGATACAGCATTGTTTGGATTGAACAGCTTGAAATCACTGTTTCTGTGGCATCTGAGGAAATACATTGGGGAACGATATTGAGATTATGGAGAAAGAAATATCCTCAGGAAAAATCCAGAAGGAAGCTTTCTGTGAAACTGCTCTGTGTCGTCTTAATTCTTCTCGCTCAGTTAAGCCTCCCTTTTCATTGAGCAGTTTTCTAACCCTCTGTATGTTTAGCGTGTGATGGGATATTCGGGAGCACTTTGAGGCTTATGGTGAAAAAGGAAATATGTTCTGACCGAACGTGGAGAGAAGCTTTCCGAGGAACTGCTTTGTGACGTGTGCAATCCACTCACAGTGTTATACCTCACTTCTCATACAGCGTCGGTGGAACCCTTTTGGAGAAACAGGTAGCAAGTGATATTCGGGAGCATGTTGATGCCAATGGTGGAAAGGGAAATAGCCTCAGACAGAAACTGGAAAGATGCTTTCTAGGAAAACTCTCTGTAATATATGTAATAATCTCACATAGATAAAGCTTTCTTTACACTACGCAACTTGGAAACTCTCATGGACGGATCCACGAGGGGATCTTTGGGAGTGCATTTAGGAGTTCAGTGAAAAAGGAAATATCTTCAGATACAAACTGAAAAGAAACTTTCTGTGAATCTGCTTTTTGCTATGTTTATTCATCTTACATAGATGAAGCTTTCTTTACATTACTCAGCTTGGAAACTCCCTCGTGGGTGGATCCACTAAGCGATATTTGGGATCACATTCGGGACTAAGGTGAAATAGGAAATGTAGTCAGATAAAAACTGGAGAGAAGCTTTCGGAGAAAATGCTTTGTGATGTGTGCATTCCACTCAGAAAGTTATAACTTTCTTCTCATAAGGCACAGTTTGAAAAATGTTCCTGTCAAACCAAAAGAGTGAGATTCGGATCACATTGAAGACTATGGCAAAAAGTGAAATGACGTCCAATAAAACACAGAAAGGAGCACTCGAAGAAAGTGCTCTCTGACATGTGCATTCTTTTCATAGGGTTAAAACATACTCTGCATTTCCCCGGTTGAATGACGGTCTTTGAGGGTTCCGTGAAGGGATAGTAAGTGACAAACGGAGGCCTGTGTCGAGCAAGAAAATGTCTTCCATCGAAAACTGGAGAGAAGCTTTTGCACAATTCTTTTTCGATGTTTGTATTCATCTCATAGAGTAAAATCATTCCTTGGATCGAGCAGTTTGAAATCAGAGTTTCTGTGGAATTTGAGAAAGGACATTTGGAAATGGTCTTTAGAATATCCTGAAAAAGAAATAACCTCAGAGAGAAAACTGAAGGAAGCTTTCTGTGGAACTGCTCTGTGTCACGTGAATTCTGCTCTACACTTAAGTTTCTCTTTTCATTGTGCAGTATCACTACACTGTTTTCGTTTAGTCTGAGAAGGGATATTCAGGAGTGCTTTGAGACTCACGGTGAGAAAAGACACGTCTTCAGAAATAAAATGGAGTAAAGCTTTCTGAGGAACTGCTTTGGGACGTGTGCATTCCACTCACAGAAATATACCTTTCTTCTTCTAGAGGATTCTGGAATCTCTTTTGGAGAAAAAGCTACCAAGAGGCATTCTGGAATATAGGAACGGCTATGGTGAAATAGGAAATATCCTGAGAAAAAAACTGGAAAGAAGATTTCTGTGAAACAGCTTTTTGTTTGATATATATATATTCAACTTGCACAGTTAAAACTTTTCTTATATTACACAGTTTAGAAACTCCGTCATGCACGAATCTGTGAAGGAACATTCTGGAGCACATTCAGGCCTACGGAGTAAGAGGAGATATATTCAGATAAATAATGGATAGAAGCTTTCTGAGAAACTATTTTGTGATGTATGCACACCACTCAGAGAGTTATACCGCTGTTCTCACAAGGCAGTGTTTGAACACTGTTCCTGTGAAACTGAAAAAGTGATATTTCAGAGCACAGTGTGAACTATGGCGCATAGTGAAATATACTGAAATAATATCGTGGAAGAAGCGTTCCAAAATTCTGCTCTTTGAAATGTGCATTCACGTCACAGAGTTAATGCTTACTCTATGTTGCCCAGTTTGGAAACTCTGTCATTGAAGACTGTGTGAAAGGATATTTAGTGATGACCGGAGGCTTGTGATGAGCAAGGAAACATTCACGGATGAAACCTGTAGAGAAACATTCTGAGCAACTGCTTTGTGATGTGTGTATCCATCTCATAGAGTTAAGCCTTTCTTTGGATTGAGCAGCTTGAAATCACTGTTTTTGTGGCATCTGAGGAAGGACATGTGGGAACAATCTGTAGATTATGGAGAAAGAAATGTCCTCAGGAAATATCCAGAAGGAAGCTTTCTGTGAAACTGCTCTGTGTCGTCTCAATTCCTCTCACTCAGTTAAGCCTCCCTTTTCATTGAGCAGTTTTCTAACCCTGTGTATGTTTAGCATGTGATGGGATATTCGGGAGCACTTGAGGCTTAAGTTTAAAAAAGAAACATGTTCAGACCGAAACTGGAGAGAAGCTTTCCGAGGATTGCTTTGTGACATGTGCATTCCACTCACAGTGTTATAACTCTTCTCATACAGCGTCAGGGAAACCCTTTTGTAGAAACAGGTACCAAGTGATACTCAGGGGCCAGTTGATGCCAATGGTGTGAAGCGAAATAGCCTCAGTTAAAAACTGGAGAAAAGCATTCTAGGAAACTACTCTGTGATATGTGCAATCATCTCACATAGATAAAGCTTTCTTTGCATTACGCAGCTTGGAAATTGTCATGTACTGATCCACGAAAGGAACTTTGTGAGCACATTCAGGACTATGGTGAAAAAGGAAATATCTCCAGATAAAAATTGGAAAGAAGCATTCTGTGAATCTGCTTTTTGTTATGTTTATTCATCTCACATAGATGAAGCTTTTTTTACATTACGCAACATGGAAACTCCCTCATGAATAGATCCACGAAGGGATATTTGCGATCACATATGGGCCTATGGTGAAACAGAAAATATAGTCATATAAAAACTGGAGAGAAGCTTTCTGAGAAACTGCTTGGCGATGTTAGCATTCCACTCAGGGAGTTATAACTTTCTTCTCATAAGGCACAGTTTGAACACTGTTCCTGTAAAACCAAAAGAGTGATATTCGGAGCACATTGAAGACTAGGGTAAAAAGTGAATTGTCGTCCAATAAAAAACAGAAAGAAGCAATCGAGGAAACTGCTCTTTGACATGTCCATTCTTTTCACAGGGTTAAAACTGACTCTACATTTCCGAGTATGAAAGTCGTTCTCTGAGGGTTCTGCGAAGAGTTAGTAAGTAGTAACTGGAGGCCTATGTCGAGCTAGGAGATGTCTTCCATCTGATGAAACTTCTTCTTCCGATGAAACTTGCAGAGAAATTTTCTGAGCAAC
This sequence comes from Piliocolobus tephrosceles, assembly GCF_002776525.5. NCBI lineage: Eukaryota > Metazoa > Chordata > Mammalia > Primates > Cercopithecidae > Piliocolobus > Piliocolobus tephrosceles. The sequence goes on along the minus strand of NW_022292521.1, from coordinate 88,183 downwards.
AGTTTTGCGATGTGTGTATTCGTCTCATGTAGGTAAACCAATATTTGTATTGAGCAGCTTGAAATCACTTTTTTTTTTTTGGCAACTGAGGAAGGACATTTGGGAGCGATCCTTTGATTATAGAGAAAGAAATATCCTCAGGAAAAATCCAATACGAAGCTTTCTGTGAAACTGATCTGTGTCATCTAAATTCCTCTCGCTCAGTTAAGCCACTCCTTTCATTGAGAAGTTTTCTAACCCTGTGTTTGTTTAACGTGTGATGGGATATTTGGGAGCACTTTCAGGCTTATGGTGAAAAAGGAAATATGTTCAGAGCAAAACTGGAGAGAAGCTTTTCGAGGAATGGCTTTGTGACACGTGCATTCCACTCACAGTGTTATACCTCTCTTCTCATAAAGTGTCGTGAAACCCTTCCATCGAAAATTGGAGAGAAGATTTCTGTGCAACTCTTTTGTCATTGTTGTGTTCATCTCATAGAGTTAAATCATTCTTTGCATTGAGCAAATTGAAATCACTGTTTCTGTGGAATCTGAGAAAGGGCATTTGGAAAAACTCTTTTTTTTATTATACTTTAAGTTCTAGGGTACATGTGCATAACGTGCAGGTTTGTTACATATGTATACTTGTGCCATGTTGGTGTGCTGCACCCATCAACTCGTCAGCACCCATCAATTCATCATTTATATCAGGTATAACTCCCCAATGCAATCCCTCCCCCTCCCCATGATAGGCCCCATTGTGTGATGTTCCCCTTCCCAAGTCCAAGTGAACTCATTGTTGAGTTCCCACCTATGAGTGAGAACATGCGGTGTTTGGTTTTCTCTTCTTGTGACAGTTTGCTAAGAATGATGGTTTCCAGCTACATCTATGTCCCTACAAAGGACGCAAACTCATCCTTTTTTATGGCTGCATAGTATTCCATGGTGTATATGTGCTCTTTAGAATATCCTGAAAAAGAAATAACCTCAGCGAGAAACCAGAAGGAAGCTTTCTGTGAAACTGCTCTGTGTGATGTCAATTGTGTTCAACAGTTAAGCTTCTCTTTTCATTGAGCAGTATCATAACAGTTTTTATTTAGTCTGGGAAGGGATAGTCAGGAGCACTTTGAGACTTGCGATGAGAAAGAGAACATCTTCAGATAGACACTGCAGAGAAGCTTTCTGAGGAACTGTTTTGTGACATCTGCATTCCACTCCCAGAAATATACCTTTCTTCTCCTAGAGGATTCTGGAATCCCTTTTGGATAAAGAGCTACCAAGGGACATTTTGGAGTATAGGGATGGCTATGGTGAAGAATGAAATATCCTCAGACGGAAACTGTAAAGAAAATTTCTGTGAAACCGCTTTGTGTTAGATATATTTATTCATCTCGCATAGTTTAAACTTTTCTTATATTACGCAGTTTGGAAACTCTGTCATGCACGTATCTGTGAAGGGACATTCGGGAGCACATTTAGGAATATGGTGAAATAGGAGATATCTTCAGATAAAACTAGATAGAAGCTTTCTGAGAAACAACTTTGTGATGTATGCATTCGACTCAGGGAGTTATATCTCTGTCTTAACAAGGTAACGTTTGAAGAGTGTTCCTGTGAAACCAAGAAAGTGATATTTCAGAGCGCATTGAGGTCTATGGTGATTAGTGAAATATACTGAAATAAAATCGAGGAAGAAGCGTTCCAAGAATCTGCTCTCTGATATGTGCATTCACTTCACAGGGTTAATAGTTACTTTGTGTTACCCAGTTTTGAAACTCTGTCTTTGAAGAATCTGTGAAGGGATATTTAGTGACGTCCAGAGGCATGTCATGTGCGAGGAAACTTCTTCCGATGAAACTTGCAGAGAAACTTTCTGAGCAACTGTTTTGCGATGTGTGTATTCGTCTCATGTAGGTAAACCAATCTTTGTATTGAGCAGCTTGAAATCACTTTTTTTTTGGCAACTGAGGAAGGATATTTGGGAAGGATCCTTAGATTATGGAGAAAGAAATATCCTCAGGAAAAATCCAATATGAAGCTTTCTGTGCAACTGATCTGTGTCGTCTAAATTCCTCTCACTCAGTTAAGCCTCTCCTTTTAATGAGAAGTTTTCTAACCCTGTGTTTGTTTAACGTGTGATGGGATATTCGGGAGCAGTTTCAGGCTTATGGTGAAAAAGGAAATATGTTCAGACCAGAACTGGAGAGAAGCTTTTCGAAGAACTGCTTTGTGACGTGTGCATTCCACTCACTGTGTTTTACCTCTCTTCTCATACAGCATCGGGAAACCCTTTTGGAGAAACAGGTACCAAGTGATATTCAGGAGCATGTTGATGCTGATGGTGAAAAAGAAAATAGCCTCAGACTAAAACTGGATAGAAGCCTTCCAGGAAACCACTCTGCGATATGTGTAATCATCTCACATAAATAAAGCTTTCTTTACATTACACAGTTTGGAAACTGTCATGGATGGATCCACGAAGGGACCTTGGGGTGCACATTCAGGAAAATGGTGAAAAAGGAAATATAATCAGATAAAAATTGGAAAGAAGCTTTCTGTGAATCTGCTTTTTGCTATGTTTATTCATCTCATATAGATGAAGCTTTCTTTACCTCAGGCAGCTTGGAAACTCCCTCGTGGATGGATCCGCAAAGGGATATTTGGGATCACATTAGGGCCTATGGTGAAATAGGAAATATAGTCAGATAAAAACTGGAGAGAAGTTTTCTGAGAAACTGCTTGGCCATGTGAGCATTCCACTCAGGGAGTTATAACTTATTCTCATAAGGCACAGTTTGAACACTGTTCCTGTAAAACTAAAATAGTGATATTCAGAGTACATTGAAGACTATCGCAAACAGTGAAATGTCGTCCAAAGAATAACAGAAAGAAGCACTCGAAGAAATTGCTTTCTTACAAGTCCATTCCTTTCACAGAGTTAAAGCTTACTCTACATTTCCCAGTTTGAAAGTCAGTCTTTGAGGTTTCTGTGAAGGGATAATAAGTGGCAACTGGAGGCCTGTGTCAAGCAAGGAAATGTCTTCCATCGAAAATTGGATAGAACCTTTCTGTGCAACACTTTGGTGATGTTTGCATTCATGTCATAGAGTTAATTCATTTTTTGAATGGAGCAGTTTGAAATCACTCTTTCTGTGGAATCTGAGAAAGGACATTTGGAAACGCTCCTTAGAATATCATGAAAAAGAAATTACCTCAGAAAGAAACCAGAAGGAAACTTTCTGTGAAACTGCTCTGTGTCATGTGAATTCCGCTCACACAGTTAAGCTTCTCTTTTCATTGAGCTGTATCATAACACTGTTTTTGATTAGTCTGTGAAGAGATATTCTGGAGCACTTTGAGGCTTACAGTTGAGAAACGAAACGTCTTCAGATAGAAACGGGAAAGAAGCTTTCTGAGGAGCTGCTTTGTGACGTGTGCATTCCTCTCACAGAAATATACCTTTCTTCTCCTAGGGGACTCCTGAACCCCTTTTGGAGGAAAAGCTACCAAGAGACATTCGGGAGTATAGGGACTGCTATGGTGAAAAAGGAAATATCCACAGACAAATCTGGAAAGATTTATGTGAAAGTGCTTTCCGTTATATATATTTAGTCTTCTAGGATAGTTAAAACTTTTCTTATATTATGCAGTTTAGAAAGTCAGTCATGCACGGATCTGTGAAGGGACCTTCGGGAGCACATTCAGGCCTATGGTGAAAGAGGAGATAATTTCGGATAAAAACTCGATAGAAGCTTTCTGAGAAATTACTTTGTGATATATGCCTTCCACTCAGGTTGTTATACCTCTTTTTTCACAGGGCAGTGTTTGAACATTTTTCCTGTGAGACCGAAAAGGTGATATTTCAGTGTGCGTTGTGGACTATGATGAATAGTGAAATATACTGAAATAAAATTGAGGAAGAAACGTTCCAAGAATCTGCTCTCTGACATGTGCATTCACTTCACAGATGTATTGCTTACTCTGTGTTGCCCAGTTTCAAAACTTGGAGGTTTATGATGTGCAAGGAAACGTTCTCCGATGAAACCTGCACAGAAATATTTTGAGAAACTGCTTTGTGAAGTTTGTATTCGTCTTACAGAGTTAAACCTTCCTTTGGATGGAGCAGCTTGTAATCACTATTTTTGTGGAATCTGAGGAAGGATATTTGGGAACGATCCTTAGATTTTGGAGAAAGAAATATCGTCAGGAAATATCCAGAAGGAATCTTTCTGTGAAACTGCTCTGTGTCATCTTCATTCTTCTCGCTCAGTTAAGCTTCTCTTTTCATTGAACAGTTTTCTAACCCTGTTTATTTTTAGCATCTGATGGCATATTCGGGAGTATTTTTAGGACTACGGTAAAAAAGAAATGTTTTCAGACCAAAACTAGGGAGAAGCTTTCTGAGGAATTGCTTTGTGATGTGTGCATTCCGCTCACAGTGTTATACCTCTCTTCTCATACAGCGTCAGGGAAATCCTTTTGGAGAAACAGGTACCAAGTGATATTCAAGAGCTTGTTGATGCCGATGGTGAGAAGGGAAATAGCCTGAGATAAAAATTGGAAAAAATGCTTTCTAGGAAACTACTCTGTGACATGTGTAATCATCTCACATAGATAAACTTTCTTTACATTATGCAGCTTGGAAACTGTCATGGACGGATCCACGAAATGACCTCCAGGAGCACATTCAGGACTATGGTGAAAAAGAAAATATCTCCAGGTAAAAATTGGAAAGAAGCAATCTCTGAATGTGCTTTTCATTATGTTTATTTACCTCACATAGATGAAGCTTTTCTTACATTACACAGCTTGGAAACTCCCTCGTGGAGGGATCTGCGAAGGGATATTGGGGATCACATTTGGGCGTATGGTGAAATAGAAAATATAGTCAGATAAAAACTGGAGAGAAGCTTCCTGAGAAACTGCTTGGCAATGTGTGCATTCCACTCAGGGAGTTGTAGTCTTCTTCTCATAAGGCACAGTTTGAACACTGTTCCTGTAAAACCAAAAGAGTGATATTCGGAGCACATTGAAGACTATGGCAAAAAGTGAAATGTCGTCCAATGTAAAACAGAAAGAAGCACTTGAAGCAACTGCGCTCTGACATGTCCATTCTTTCACAAGCTTAAAGCTTACTCTACGTTTCCCAGTTTGAAAGTCCGACTTTGAGGGTTCTGCGAAGGGATAGTAAGTGGCAACTGGAGGCCTGTGTCGAGCAAGGAAATGTCTTCCATCGAAAATTGGAGATAAACTTTCTGTGCAACTATTTTGTGATGTTTGTATTCATCTCATAGAGTTAAATCATTCCTTGGATTGAGTAGTTTGAAATCATTGTTTCTGCAGAATCTGAGAATGAACATTTGAAAACACTCTTTGGAATATCCTGAAAAAAAAAAACATTAATAACCTCAGAGAGAAAACAGAAGGAAGTTTTCTGTGAAACTTCTCTGTGTCAAGTGAATTCTGCTTAAAAGTTAAGCTTCTCTTTTCATTGAGCAGTATCATAAAATTGTTTTTCTTTAGTCTGCGAAGGGATAATCTGGAACGATTTGAGATTCACGGTGACAAAGGAAACATCTTCAGATAGAAACTGAAGAGAAGGTTTCTGAGGAGCTGCTTTGTGACATCTGCATTCCACTCCCAGAAACATACCTTTCCTCTGCTGGAGGATTCTGTAATCCCTTTTGGAAAAAGAGCTACCCAGAGACATTTGGAAGTATAGGGAAGCCTATGGTGTAAAAGGAAATATCCTCAGACAGAAACTGTAAAGAAGATTTCTGTGAAACTGCTTTGTGTTAGATATATTTATTCATCTCGCATAGTTAAAAGTTTTCTTATATTACGCAGTTTGGAAACTCCGTCATGCATGGAACCATGAAGGGACATTCGGGAGCACATTGAGACCTATTGTGAAAGAGGAGATGTCTTCCGAAAAAAACTGGATAGAAGTTTTCTGAGAAACTACTGTGTGATATATGCATTCCACTCAGGGAGTTATACCTCTTTTCTCACAAGGCAGTTTTTGAACACTGTTCCATTGAAACCAAAAATGTGATATTTTGCAGCGCATTGAGGACTATCATGAATAGTGAAAAATACTGAAATAAAATAGAGGAAGAAGCATTCCAAGAATCTGCTCTCTGATATGTGCATTCATTTCACAGAGGAAATGCTTACTCTATGTTGTCCAGTTTGGAAACTCTGTCTTTGAAGAATCTGTGAAGGGATATCTAGTGATGCCTGGAGGCTTGTGGTGAACATGGAAACGTCTTCCGATGAAACCTGCAGAGAAACTTTCTGAGCAACTGCTTTGCGATGAGTGTATTCGTCTCATAGAGTTAAACCATTCTTTGGATTGAGCAGCTTGAAATCACTGCTTATTTGGCATCTGAGGAAGGACATTTGAGAACGATCCTTAGAATACGGAGAAAGAAATATCCTCAGGTAAAATCCAGAAGGAAGCTTTCTGCAAAACTGCCCTGTGTCGTCTTAATTCTTCTGACTCAGTTTAGCCTCTCTTTTCATTGAACAATTTTCTAACTCTGTGAATGTTTAACGTGTGATGGGATCTTCAGGAGCACTTTGAGGCTTACGGTGAGAAAGGAAATATGTTCAGACTGAAACTGGAGAGAAGCTTTCCTAGGAACTGTTTTGTGACGTGTGCATTCCACTCACAGTGTTATACCTCTCATCTCATACAGCGTCGGGGAAACCCTTTTGGAGAAACAGGTAGCAAGTGATACTCAGGAGCATGTTGATGCCGATGGGAAAAGGGAAATAGCCTCAGACCAAAACTGGAAAGAAGCTTTGTAGTAAACTACTCTGTGATACGTGTAATCATCTCACTTAGATAAAACTTTCTTTGCATTACACAGCTTGGAAACTGTCATGGACGCATCCATGAAGGGAACTTCGGGAGCACATTCAGGACTATGGTGAAAAAGGAAATATCTTCAGATAAAAACTGGAAAGAAGCTTTCTGTGAATCTGCCCTTTGCTATGTTTATTAATCTCACAGATTAAGCATTCTATACATTACACAACTTGGAATCTCCCTTGTGGATATATACACGAAGGATATTTGGGTTCACATACTGACATATGGTTAAATAGGAAATAGAGTCAGATAAAAACTGGAGAGATGCTTTCTGAGAAACTGCTTGGTGATGTGTGCATTCCACTCAGGGAGTTATCACTTTCTTCTCATAAGCACAGTTTGAACACTGTTCCTGTAAAATCAAGGGAGAATTATTTGGGGCACATTGAATAATATGGCCAAAAGTGAAAAGTCGTTCAATAAAAAACAGAAAGAAACACTGGAAGAAACTGTTCTCTGACATGTCGATTCTTTTCACAGGGTTAAAGCTTACTCTCCATTTCCCAGTTTGAAAGTCCGTCTTTGAGGGATCTGTGAAGGGATAGAAAGTGGCAACCGGAGGCCTGTGTCGAGCAACGAAATGTCTTTCCTCAAAAATTGGAGAGAAGCTTTCTGCGCAACTCTTTTGTGATGTTGGTATTCATCTCATAGGGTTAAATCATTCTTTGGATTGAGCAGTTTGAAATCACTGTTTCTGTGGAATCTGAGACAGAACATTTGGAAATGCTTTTTAGAATATCCTGATAAAGAAATAACCTCAGAGAGAAACCAGAAGGAAGCTTTCTGTGAAACTACTCTGTGTCACGTGAATTCCCCTCACACAGTTAAGCTTCCCTTTTCATTGAGCAGTATCATAACACTGATTTTGTTTAGTCTGCAAAGGGATATTCAGGAGTGCCTTGATAGTAACGGTGAAAAAGAAAACGTCTTCAGATAGAAACTGGAGAGAAGCTTTTGGAGGAGCTGCTTTGTGATGTGTGCATTCCACTCACAGAAATATACCTTTCTTCTCATAGAGGATTCCATAATCCTTTTGGAGAAAAAGCTACCAAGAGACATTCGGGAGTATAGGGACAGCTAGTGTGAAAAGTAAATATCCTCAGAAAAAAACTGGAAAGAACATTTCTATTTAACTGCTTTGTGATAGATATATGTATTCTTCTCGCATACTTAGAAGTTTTCTTATATTACACAATTTGGAAACTCTGTCATGCACAGATCCACGAAGGGACATTTGGGAGCACATTCAGGCCTACGGTGAAAGAGGAGATATCTTCAGGGAAAAACTTCATAGGAGCTTTCTGAGGAACTACTTTGTGATGTACTCATTCAACTAAGGGAGTTATACCTCTTTTCTCACAACACAGTGTCTGAACACTATTCTTGTGAAACTGAAAAAGTGATATTTTGGGTCTCATTGAGGACTATGGCAAATAGTGAAATATAGTGAAATAAAATTGAGGAAGAAGCGTTCCAATAATCTGCTCTCCGATATGTGCATTCACGTCACAGAGTTAATGCTTACTCTATGTTCTCCAGTTTCGAAGCTCTACCTTTGAAGAGTCTGTGAAGGAATATTTAGTGACGCCTGGAAACTTGTGGTGAGCAAGGTAACGTCTTCCGATGAAACCTGCAGAGAAACTTTTGAGCAACTGCTTTGTGATGTGTTTATTCGTCTCATAGAGGTAAACCATTCCTTAGATTGAGCAGCTTGAAATCACTGTTTTTGTCGAATCTGAGGCAGGACTTTTGGGAATGATGCTTAGAATAGGGAGAAAGAAATATCCTCAGGTAAAATCCAGCAGGAAGCTCTCTGTGAATATCCTCTGTGTCGTCTTAATTCCTCTCACTCAGTTAAACCTCTCTTTCCATTGAGCAGTTTTCTAACCATGTGTATGTTTTGTGTGTGATGGTATATTCGGGAGCACTTTGAGCCCTGCATTCTAAAAGGAAATATGTTTAGACCAAAGCTGGAGAGAAGCTTTCAGAGGAACTACTTCATGACGTGTGCATTCCACTCACAGTGTTATACCACTCTTGTAATACAGCGTCAGTGAAACCCTTTTGGAGAAACAGGTGATGATATTCGGAGCACATTGAAGACTATGGCAAAAAGTGAAATGACGTCCAATAAAAATCAAAAAGAAGCAATGTAAGAAAGTGCTCTCTGACGTGTCCATTCTTTTCATAGGATTAAAAGTTACTCTACATTTCCCAGTTTGAAAGTTGGTCTTTGAGGGTTCCACGAAGGGATAGTAAGTGGCAACCCAGGGGACTGTTTTGAGCAAGAAAATGCCTTCCATCGAAAACTCGAGAGAAGCTTTCTGTGCAACTCTTTTGTGATGTTTGTATTCATTTCCTACAGTTAAATCATTCCTTGGTTTGAGCAGTCTGAAATCACTGTTTCTGTGAAATTTGAGAAAGGACATTTGGAAACGCTCTTTAGAATATCCTGAAACAGAAACAACCTCAGAGAGAAAGCAGAAGGAAGCTTTCTGTAGAAACCGCTCTGTGTCACTTGAATTCGGCTTATACAGTTAAGCTTCTTTTTTCACTGAGCAGTATCAATACTCTGTTTCTGTTTAGTCTGTGAGGGGATATTCATGAGCACTTTGAGACACACGGTGAGAAAAGAAATGTCTTCAGAAAGAAACAGGAGAAAATCTTTCTGAAGGGCTGCTTTGTGATGTGTGCGTTCCACTCACAAAAATATACCTTTCCTCTCCAAGAGGATTCTGGAATCCCTTTTGGAGAAAAAGCTCCCAAGAGACATTCGGGAGTATAGGGACAGCTATGGTGAAAAAGGAAATATCTTCAGAAAAAAACTGGAAAGAAGATTTCTGTGAGACCGCTTTGTGTTAGATATATTTCTTAATCTCACATAGTTAAAACTTTTCTTATATTACGCAGTTTGGAATCTCCACCACGCACGAATCCGCGAAGGGACATTCAGGAGCACATTCAGGCCTATGGTAAAAGAGGAGATATCTTCAGATAAATACTGGATAGAAGCTTTCTGAGAAACGGCTTTGTGATGTATGCATTCCACTCAGTGAGGTTTAAATCTTTTCTCACAAGGCAGTGTTTGAACACTGTTCCTGTGAAATGGAAAATGTGATAATTTGGAGCGTCTTGAGGACTATGGTGTATTGTGAAATATACTGAAATGAAATCGAGGAAAAAGCATTCCAGGAATATGCTCTCTGATATGTGCATTCACTTCACAGAGGTAATACTTACCCTATGTTGCCCAGTTTCGAAACTCTGTTTTTGAAGGATCTGTGAAGGGATATGTAGTGATGCCCAGAGGCTTGTGGTGAGCAAGGAAACGTCTTCCGATCATATCTGCAGAGAAACTTTTAGAGTAACTGCTTTGTGATGTGTGCATTCGTCTCATAGAGTTAAACCATTCTTTTGATTGAGCAGGTTGAAATCACTCTTTTTGAGGAATGTGAAAAATGACATTGGGAAATGATCCTTAGATCATGGAGAAAGAAATATCCTCAGGTAAAATCCAGAAGGAAAGTTTCTGTGAAACTGCTCTTTGTTGTCTTAACTCGTCTCCCTCAGTTCAGCCTCTCTTCTCATTGAGCAGTTTTTTAAACCTGTGTATGTTTAGCATGTGATGGGATATTCGAGAGTACTTTGAGGCCTATGGTGAAAAAGGAATTATGCTCAGGCGGAAAATGGAGAGAAGCTTTCCGAGGATCTGCTTTGTGACATGTTCATTCCAATAACAGCGTTATACCTCTCTTCTCATACAGCGTCGGGGAAACCCTTCTGGGGAAACAGGTACCAAGTAATATTTCGGAGCAAGTTGATTGCATTGGTGAAAAGGGCAATAGCCTCAGACAAAAACTGGAAAGAAACTTTCTAGGAAACTACTCTGTGATATGTGTAATCATCTCAAATAGACAAAGCTTTCTTTACATTATGCAGCAGGGAAACTGTCATGGACGGATGCACGAAGAGACCTTCGGGAGCACATTCATGACTAAGGTGAAAAAGAAAATATCTTCAGATAAAAACTGCAAAGAAGCTTTCTGTGAATCTGCTTTTTTCCATGTTTATTCATCTCACATAGATGAAGCTTTCTTTACATGATGCAGCTTGGAAACTCCCTCGTGGATGGATCCACGAAGGGATATTTGGGATCACATTCGGGCCTAAGGTGAAATAGGAAATGTAGTCAGATAAAAACTGGAGAGAAGATTTTTGAGAAACTGCTTGCTGATGTGAGCATTCCACTCAGGGAGTTTAACTTTCTTCTCATAAGGCACAGTTTAAACACTGTTCCTGTAAAACTAGAAGAGTGATATTCGGAGCACATTGAAGACTATGGCAAAAAGTGAAATGTCGTCCAACAAAAAGCAGAAAGAAGCACTCGAAGAAACTGCTCTCTGACATGTCCATTCTCTTCACAGGGTTATAGCTTACTATACATTTCCCAGTTCGAAAGTTGGTCTCTGAGGGTTCTGCCAAGGGATAGTAAGTGGCAACCGGAGGCCTGTGTCGAGCAAGGAAATGTCTTCCATCGAAAATTGGAGAGAAACTTTCTGCGCAACTCTTTTGTGATGTTTGTATTCATCTCATAGAGTTACATAATTCTTTCAATTGAGCAGTTTGAAATCACTGTTTCTGTGGAATCTGAGAAAGAACATTTGTAGACGCTCTTTAGAATATGCTGAAACAGAAATAACCTCAGAGAGAAACCAGAAGGAAGCTTTCTGTGAAACTGCTCTGTGTCACGTGAATTCTACTTACTCAGTTAAGCTTCCCTTTTCATTGAGCAGTATCATAACACTGATTTTGTTTAGTCTGCAAAGGGATATTCAGGAGCGCCTTGATAGTTATGGTGAGAAAGAAAACGTCTTCAGATAGAAACTGGAGAGAAGCTTTTGGAGGAGCTGCTTTGTGACGTGTGCATTCCACTCACAGAAATATACCTTTCTTCTCATAGAGGATTCCGGAATTCCTTTTGGAGAAAAAGCTACCATGAAACATTCAGGGGTATAGGGATGGCTATGGTGAAAAAGGAAATATCCTTAGACAAAAACTGTAAAAAAGATTTTTGTGAAAGTGCTTTGCGTTACATATATTGATTCATCTTGCATAGTTAAAACATTTCTTAAATTACGCACTTTGTGTACTAAGTCATGCACGGATACGCGAAGGGGCACTCAGGAGCACATTCAGACCTATGGTGAAATGGAGATATCTTCAGATAAAAACGGGACAGAAGGTTTCTGAGAAACTGCTTTCTGATGTATGCATTCCACTCAGGGAGTTATACCTCTTTTCTACAAGGCAGTGTTTGAACACTTTTCCTGTGAAACTGAAAAAGTGATATTTCAGACCGTACTGAGGATTATGGCGAATAGTGAAATATACTGAAATAAAATCCATGAAAACATGTTCCACGAATTTGCTCCCTGATATGTGCATTCAGTTCACAGATTTAATGGTTACTCTATGTTGCCCAGTTTCGAAACTCTGTCTTTGAAGAATCTGGGAAAGGATATTTAGTGATGCACGGAGACTTGTGGTGAGCAAGAAAACGTCTTCCGATGAAAATTGCAGAGAAACATTCTGAGCAACTGCTTTGTGATGTGTGTTTTCGTCTCATAGAGTTAAACCTTTCTTTGGATTGAGCAGCTTGAAATCACTCTTTTTGTGGCATCTGAGGGAGGACATGTGGGAATGATCTGTAGATTATGGAGAAAGAAATGTCCTCAGGAAATATCCAGAAGGAAGTTTTCTGTGAAACTGCTCTGAGTCGTCTTAATTCCTCTCGCTCAGTTAAGACTCTCTTTTCATTGAGCAGTTTTCTAACCCTGCGTATGTTTAGCGTGTGATGGGATATTTGAGAGCACTTTGAGGCTTACAGTTAAAAAAGCGAAATAGCCTCAGATAAAAACTGGAAACAAGCACTCTAGGAAACTGCTCTGTGATATGTACAATCATCTCACATAGATAAAGTTTTCTTAACATTACACAGTTTGGAAACTGTCATGGATGGATCCACGAAAGGAACTTTGTGAGCACATTCAGGACTATGGTGAAAAATTAAATATCGCCAGATAAAAATTGGATAGAAGCACTCTGATTCTGCTTTTTGTTATGTTTATTCATCTCAAATAGATGAAGCTTTTTTTACATTACACAATTTGGAAACTCCCTCGTGAATGGATCCACGAAGGGATATTTGCAATCACATTTGGGCCTATGGTGAAATATAAATTATAGTCACATAAAAACTGGAGAGAAACTTTATGAGAAACTGCTTGGTGATGTTAGCATTCCACTCAGGCAGTTATAACTTTCTACTCAAAAGGCACAGTTTAAACACAGTTCCTGTAAAACCAAAAAAGTGATATTCGGAGCACATTGAAGACTATGGCAAAAAGTGAATTGTCGTCCAATAAAAAACAGAAAGAAGCACTTGAGGAAACTTCTCTTTGACATGTCCATTGTTTTCACAGGCTTAAAGCTGACTCTACATTTCCGAGTTTGAAAGTAGTTCATTGAGGGTTCACTAAGGGAGAGTAAGTGTCAACCGGAGGCCTGTGTCGAGCTAGGAAATGTCTTCAATCGAAAATTGGAGAGAAACTTTCTGCACAATTCTTTTGCGATGTTTGTGTTCATCTTATAGAGGTAAATCATTCTTTGTATTGAGCTATTTGAAATCACTGTTTCTGTGGAATCTCAGAAAGGACATTTGGAAACACTCTAGAATATCCTGAAAAAGAAATAACCTCAGAGAGAAAGCAGAAGGAAGCTTTCTGTGAAACTGCTCTGTGTCATGTCAATTCTGCTCAACAGTTCAGCTTCTCTTTTCATTGAGCAGTATCATAACACTGTTTTTGTTTAGTCTGTGAAGCGATAGTCAGGATCGCTTTGAGACTCGTGATGAGAAAGGGAACGTCTTCAGATAGAAACTGGAGAGAAGCTTTCTGAGGAGCTGCTTTGTGACATCTGCATTCCACTCCCAGAAATATACCTTTCTTCTCTTAGAGGATTCCGGAATCCCTTTTGGAGAAAGAGCTACCAGGGGACATTTGATACTATAGGGATGGCTATGGTGAGAAAGGAAATATCCTTAGACAGAAACTGTAAAGAAAATTTCTGTGAAACTGCTTTGTGTTAGATATATTTATTCATCTTGCATAGTTAAAACTTTTCTTATATTTATGCAGTTTGGAAACTCTGTCATGCACGGATCAGCAAAGGGACATTTGGGAGCACATTCAGGCCTACCGTGAACTAGGAGATATCTTCAGATAAAACTGGATAGAAGCATTCTGAGAAACTACTTTGTGAAGTAAGCATTCCACTCAAGGAGTTATATCTGTTTTCAAAGACGGAAATGTTTGAACACTGTTCCTCTGAAACCGAAAAAGTGATATTTTGGAGCACATTGAAGACTACAGTGAATAGTGAAATATACTTAAATAAAATCGAGGAAGAAGCGATCCAATGATCTGCTCTCTGATATGTGCATTCACTTCACAGAGTTAATGCTTACTCTAAGTTTCCCAGTCTCGAAACTCTGTCGTTGAAGAATCTGTGAAGGGAAATTTAGTGATGCCCAGAGGCTTGTGGTGAGCAAAGAAATGTCTTCCGATGAAACCTTCAGAGAAACATTCTGAGCAACTGCTTTGTGATGTGTGTATTCATCTCATAGAGTTAAATCATTCTTTCAATTGAGCAGCTTGAAATCACTGTTGTTGTGGCATCTGAGGAAGGACATTTGGGAATGATCCTTAGACTATGGAGAAAGAAATATCTTCAGGTAAAATCCAGAAGGAAGCTTTCTGTGAAACTGCTCTGTGTCTTCTTAATTCCTCTCACTGTGTTAAGCCTCCCTTTTCATTGAGCAGTTTTATGACCCTGTGTATGTTTAGCATGTGATGGGATATTCAGGAGCACTTTTAGGCTTACGGTGAAAAAGGAAATATATTCTGACCGAAACTGTAGAGAAGGTTTCTGAGGAACTGCTTTGTGACGTTGCATTCCACTCACACTGTTTTACCTCTCTTCTCATACCGCATCGGAGAAACCCTTTAAAAGAAACAGGTACCAAGTGATATTCGGGAGCATGTTGATGCCATTGCTGAAAAGGGAAATAGCTTCAGACAAAAACTGGAAAAAACCTTTCTAGGAAACTACTGTGTGATATGTGTATCCATCTCACATAGATAAAGCTTTCTTTACATTACGCAGCTTGGAAACTGTCATGGATGCATCCACGAAGGGAGTTTCGGGAGCACCTTCAGGACTATTGTGAAAAGGAAAATATCTTCAGACAAAAACTGTAATGAAGCTATCTGTGATTCTGCTTTTTGCCATGTTTATTCATTTCCCATAAATGAAGCTTTCTTTACATTACGCAGCTTGGAAACTCCCTCGTGGATGGATCCAGGAAGGGATATTTGAGATCACTTTCAGACCAATGTGAAATAGGAAATACAATCAGATAAAAACTGGAGAGAAGCTTTTTGAGAAACTGCTTGGTGATGTGAGCATTGCACTCAGGGAGTTTAACTTTCTTCTCATATAGCACAGTTTGAACACTGTTCCTGTAAAACCAAAAGAGTGATATTCGAACCATATTGTAGACTATGGCAAAAAGTGAAATGTCGTCCAATAAAAAGCAGAAAGAAGCACTTGAAGAAACAGCTCTCAGACATGTCCATTCTTTTAACAAGGTTAAAGCTTACTATACATTTCCCTGTTTGAAAATCGGTCTCTGAGGGTTCTGCCAAGGGATAGTAAGTGGCAACCGGAGGCCTGTGTCGAGCAAGGAAATGTCTTCCATCGAAAATGGGAGAGAAGCTTTTTTTGCAAGTATTTTGTGATGTTTGTATTCATCTCATAGAATTAAATTTTTCTTTGGATTGAGCAGTTTGAAGTCACTCTTTCTGTGGAATCTGAGAAAGGACGCTCTTTAGAATATGTTGAGAAAGAAATGACCTCAGAGAGAAACCAGAAGGAAGGTTTCTGTGAAACTGCTCTGTGTCACTTGAATTCCGGTCACACAGTTAAGCTTCCCTTTTCATAGAGCAGTGTCATAACACTCTTTTTGTTTAGTCTGTGAAGGGATATTCTGGAACGCTTTGAGGCTTACAGTGAGAAACTAAACCTCTTCAGATAGAAAGTGGAGAGAACATTTCTGAGGAGTTGCTTCATGAAGTGTTCATTCCACTCACAGAAATATATATTTCTTCTCATAGAGAATTCCGGAATCCCTTTTGGAGAAAAAGCTAGCAAGAAACATTCGGGAGTATAGGGACAACTCTTGTGAAAAAGGAAATATCCTCAGACAAAAACTGAAAAGGAGATTTCTGTGAAACTGCTTTCTGTTAGGTATATTTATACATCTCGCACAGTTAAAACTTTACTTATATTACGCAGTTTGTGAACTCTGTCATGCATGGATACGCGAAGGGGCATTCGGGAGCACATTCAGGCCTATGGTGAAAGAGGAGATATCTTCAGATAAAAACTGGATAGAAGGCTTCTGAGAAACTGCTTTCTGATGTATGCATCCCACTCAGGGAGTTATACCTCTTTTCTAAAAAGGCAGTGTTTGAACACTTTTCCTGTGAAACTGAAAAAGTGATATTTCGGAGCACACTGAGGATTATGGTGAATAGTGAAATATACTGAAATAAAATCCATGAAAAAACGTTCCAAGAATCTGCTCTCTGATATGTGCATTCACTTCACAGATTTAATGGTTACTCTATGTTGCCCAGTTTCGAAACTCTGTCTTTGAAGAATCTGGGAAAGGATATTTAGTGATACACGGAGGCTTGTGGTGAGCAAGAAAACGTCTTCCGATGAAACTTGCAGAGAAACTTTCTAAGCAACTGCTTTGCGATGTGTGTATTCATCTCATAGGGTTCAACCATTCTTTGGATTGAGCAGCTTGAAATCACTGTTTTTGTTAGCATCTGAGGAAGCACATTTGGTAACAATCCTTAGAATATGGAGACAGAAATATCCTCGGGTAAAATCCACAAGGAAGCTTTCTACGTAACTGCTCTGTGTTGTCTTAATTCCTCTTGCTCAGTTAAGCCTCTCTTTTCATTGAACAGTATTTTAACTGTGTTTTTGTTTAGGGTGTGATGGCTTATTCGGGAGCACCTTGAGGCTTATGGTGAAAAAGGAAATATATTCAGACTGAAACTGCAGGGCAGCTTTCTGAGGAACTGCTTTGTGACGTGTGCATTCCACTCACAGTATTATAACTCGCTTCTCAGACAGCGTTGGGGAAACACTTTTGGAGAAAGGGTACCAAGTGATATTCAGGAACATGTTGATTCTGATGGTGAAAAGGGAAATAGCCTCAGACAAAAACTGGTAAGAAGTTTTCTAGGAAACTACTCTGTGATATGTGTAATAATCTCACCTAGATAAAGCTTTCTTTATATTACAAACTTGCAAACTGTCATGGACGGATCCACGAAGGGACCTTCGGGAGCACATTCAGGACTACGGTGAAAAAAGAAATATCATCAGATAACAACTGCAAAGAAGCTTTCTGTGAATCTACTTTTGCTGTCTTCATTCATCTCACATACGTGAAGCTTTCTTTACATTACACAGCTTGGAAACTCTCATGGACAGATCCACGAAGGGACCTTCGGGAGCACATTTAGGACTATAGTGAAAAAGCAAATATCTTCAGATAGAAACTGGAAAGAAACTTCCTGTGAATATGATTTTGCTATGTATATTCATCACACATGGATGACACTTTCTTTACATTACGCAGGTGGGAAACTCCCTTGTGGGTGGATCCACTAAGGGATATTTGGGATCACATTCGGGCCTAAGGTGAAATAGGAAATATAGTCGGATAAAAACTGGAGAGAAGCTTTGTGAGGAACTGCTTGGTGACGTGTGCATTCCACTCAGGGAGTTATCACTTTCTTCTCATAAGGCACAGTTTGAACACTGTTCCTGTAAAATCAAAAGAGAGATATTCGGAGCACATTGAAAATTATGGCAAAAAGTGGAATGTCGTTCAATAAAAAAGCAGAAAGAAGCACTCGAAGAAATTGCTCTGTGACTTGTCCATTCTTTTCACAGGGTTAAAGCTTACTCTACATTTCCCAGTTTGAATGTCGGTCTTTGAGGTATCTGTGAAGGGATAGTAAGTATCAACCGGAGGCCTGTGTCGAACAAGGAAACGTCTTCCTTCGAAAATTGGAGACAAGATTTCTGCGCAACTTTCTTGTGATGTTTGTATTCATCTCATAGAGTTACATCATTCTTTGGATTGAGCAGTTTGAAATCACTGTTTCTGTGGAATCTTAGAAAGGACATTTGGAAAAGCTCTTTAGAATATCCTGAAAAAGAAATAACCTCAGAGATAAACAAGAAGGAAGCTTTCTGTGAAACTGCCCTGTGTCACGTGAATTTCGCTCACACAAGTCAAGCTTCCCTTTTTATTGAGCAGTATCCTAAGACTGTTTTTGTTTAATCTGCAAAGGGATATTCAGGAGTGACTTGAGGGTTACGTTGAGAAAGGAAACGTCTTCAGATAGAAACTGGAGAGAAGCTTTCTGAGGAGCTGCTTTGTGACGTGTGCATTCCACTCCCAGAAATATACCTTTTTTCTCCTAGAGGATTCTGGAATCCCTTTTGGAGAAAAAGCTACCAAGAGACATTTAGGAGTATAGGGATGGCTATGGTGAAAAAGGAAATATCCTCAGACAAAAACTTGAAAGAAGATTTCTGTGAAACTTCTTTGTGTTAGATATATTTAATCATGTCACATAGTTAAAACTTTTCTTATATTATGCAGTTTGGAATCTCTGTGATGCAGGGATCCATGAAAGGACATTCGAAAAAAGATTTCCCTGAAACTGCTCTGCGTTACATATATTGATTCATCTCGCATAGTTAAAACTTTTCTTATATTATGCGGTTTGGAAACTGCGCCATGCACACATCCGCAAAGGGACATTTGGGGGCACATTCATGCCTACGGTGAAAGAGGAGGTATCTTCAGATAAAAACTGGATAGAAGCTTTCTGAGAAACTACTTTTTGATGTATGCATTCCACGCAGGGAGTTATACCTCTTTTCTCACAAGGCAGCATTTGAACACTCTTCCTGTATAATCAAAAGGTGAGATTTCGGAGCGCTTTGAGGACTGTGGCGAATATTGAAATATACAGGTATAAAATCGAGGAAGAAGCGTTCCAAGAATCTGCTCTCCGATATGTGCATTCACTTTACAGAGATAATGCTTACTCTGTGTTGCTGAGTTTCGAAACTCTGTCTTTGAAGAATCTCTGAAGGAATATTTAGTGACGCCCGGTGGTTGTGGTGAACACTGAAACGTCTACCGATGAAAACTGCAGAGAAAATTTCTGAGCAACAGCTTTGCAATGTGTGTCTTCGTCTCATAGAGTTAAACCATTCTTTGGATTGAGCAGCTTGAAATCACAGTTTCTGTGGCATCTGAGGAAAGACACTGGGGAACGATCCTTGAAATATGGAGAAAGATGTATCCTCAGGTAAAATCCAGAAGGAAGATTTCTATGAAACTGCTCTGTGTCGTCTTAAATCCTCTCGCTCAGTTAAGCCTCTCTTTTCATTGTGCAATTTTCTAACCCTGTGTATGTTTACTGTGTGATGGGATATTCGGGAGTACTTTGAGGCTTATGGTGAAAAAGGAAATATGTTCAGACCGAAACTGGAGAGAAGCTTTCCGAGGAACTGCTTTATGACGTGTGCATTCCACTCACAGTGTTATCCCTCTCTTCTCATACAGCGTTGGGGAAACCCTTTTGAAGAAACAGGTACCACGTGATACTTGGGAGCCTGTTGATCCCGACTTGAAAAGGGCAATAGCCTCAGTCAAAAACTGGAAAGAAGATTTCCAGGGAACTACTCTGTGATACATGTAATCATCTCACATAAGTAAAGCTTTCTTTACATTACTATGCTTGGAAACTGTCATGGACGGATCCACGAAAGGACCTTCGGGACCACATTCAGGATTATGGTGAAAAGGGAAATATCTTCAGATATAAACTGGAAAGAATCTTTCCGTGAATCTGCTTATTGCTATGTTTATTCATCTCACATAGATGAAGCTTTCTTTGAATTACACAACTTGGAAACTCCCTCGTGGATGGATCTGTGAAGGGATATTTGGGATCACATCAGGCCTATGGTGAAATAGGAAATATAGTCTAATAAAAACTAGAGAGAAGCATTCAGAGAAACTGCTTGGTGATGTGTGCATTCCACTCAGGGAGTTATCACTTTCTTCTCATAAGGCACAGTTTGAACACTGTTTTTGTAACACCAAAAGACAGATATTCGGAGCACATTGAAGACTGTGGCAAAAAGTTAAATGTCGTTCAATAAAAAACAGAAAGAAGCACTCGAGGAACCTACTCTCTGACATGTCCATTCTTTTGACAGGGTTAACGCTTACTCTACATTTCCCAGTTGGAAATTCGGTCTTTGAGGGATCTGAGAAGTGATAGTATGTGGCAATTGAAGGCCTGTGTCGAGCAAGGAAATGTCTTCCATCGAAAATTGGAGAGAAGGTTGCTGCACAATTCTTTTGTGATGTTTGTATTCATCTTAGAGTTAAATCATTCCTTGGATTGAGCAGCTTGAAATCACTGTTTCTCTGGAATCTGAGAAAGGACATTGGAGACACTCTTTAGACTATTCTGAAAAAGAAATAACCTCAGAGAGAAACCAGAAGGAAGCTTTCTGTGAAGCTGCACTGTGTCACGTGAATTCCACTCACACAGTTACGCTTCCGTTTTCATTGAGCAGTATTATAACACTGTCTTTGTTAAGTCTGGTTAAGTCTGCAAAGGGATATTCAGGACCAACTTGAGGGTTACAGGGAGAAAGGAAACATCTTCAGATAGAAGCTGGAGAGAGACTTTCTCAGGAGGTGTTTCGTGACGTTTGCATTCCACTCACAGAAATATACCTTTCTTCTCATAGAGGATTTCGGAATCGCCTTTGAAGAAAATCTATCAGGAGACATTCAGGATTACAGGGATGGCTATAGTGAAAAAGGAAATATCCTCAGACAAAAACTGGAAAGAAGATTTCTGTGAAACTGCTTTGTGTTGCATATATTGATTCATCTCGCATAATTAAAACTTTTCTTATATTACGCAGTTTGAAATCTGTGCCATGCACGCATCCGCGAAAGGACATTCAGGGGCACATTCAGGCCTGCGGTGAAAGAGGAGATATCTTCAGATAAAAATTGGATAGAAGCTTTCTGAGAAACTACTTTGTGATGTATGTATTCCACGCAGGGAATTATACCTCTTTTTTCAAAAGGTAGCATTTGAACACTGTTCCAGTACAATCAAAAGGTGATATTTCGGAGTGCTTTGAGGACTATGGCGAATATTGAAATATACAGATGTAAAATCGTGGAAGCAGCGTTCAAAGAATCTGTTCTCAGATATGTGCATTCAGTTCACAGAGTTAATGCTTACTCTATGTTGCTGAGTTCCGAAACTCTGTCTTTGAATAATCTTTGAAAGGATATTTAGTGACGACCGGTGCTTGTGTTGAGCAAGGAAACGTCTACCGATGAAAATTGCAGAGAAACTTTCTGAGCAACTGCTTTGCAATGTCTGTCTTCGTCTCATAGAGTTAAACCATTCTTTGGATTGAGCAGTTTGAAATCACAGTTTCTGTGGCATCTGAGGAAGGAAACTGGGGAACTATCCTTGGAATATGGAGAAAGATATATCCTCAGGTAAAATCCAGAAGGAAGATTTCTGTGAATCTCCTCTGTGTCGTCTTAAATCCTCTTGCTCAGTTAAGCCTCTCTTTTCATTGTGCAATTTTCTAACCCTGTGTATGTTTAGCATGTGATGGGATATTCGGGAGCACTTTGAGGATTAGGGTGAAAAAGGAAATATGTTCAGACCAAAACTGGAGAGAAGCTTTCCGAGGAACACATTGTGACATGTCCATTCAACTCACAGTGTTATACATCTCCTCTCATACAGTGTCGGGGAAACCCTTTAGAAGAAACAGGTACCAAGTGATATTCGGGAGCATGTTGATCCTCATGGTAAAAGGGGCAATAGCCTCAGTCAAACACTGGAAAGAATATTTCCAGGAAACTACTCGGTGACACGTGTAATGATCTCACATAAATAAACTTTTCTTGACATTATGCTGCTTGGAAACTGTCATGGATGGATCCACGAAAGGACTTTCGGGAGCACATTCAAGTCTATGGTGAAAAAGGAAATATCTTCAGGTAAAAACTGAAAGAAGCTTTCTTGAATCTGCTTTTTGCTATGTTTATTCATCTCACGTAGATGAAGCTTTCTTTACATTACGCAGCTTGGAAACTCCCTCGTGGATGGATCTGCGAAGGGATATTTGGGATCACATCGGGCCTCTGATGATATAGGAAATATAGTCTGATAAAAACTGGAGAGAAGCATTCTGAGAAACAGTTTGATGATGCGTGCATTCCACTCAGGTAGTTATCACTTTCTTCTCATAAAGCACAGTTTGAACACTGTTCCTGTAAATCAAAGGAGAGATATTCGGAGCACATTGAAGACTATGGCAGAAAGTGAAATGTCGTTCAATAAAAAACAGAAAGAAACACTCAAAAAAAACTGCTCTCTGACCTGTCCATTGTTTTCACATGGTTAAAATTACTCTACATTTCCCAGTTTGAAAGTCGGTCTTTGAGGGATCTGCGAAGGGATAGTAAGTGGCAACCGGAGGCCTGTGTCGAACAAGAAAATGTCTTTCATCAACAATTGGAGAGAAGCTTTCTGCGCAACTTTTTTGTGATGTGTGTATTCATCTCATAGAGTTACATCATTCTTTGGATTGAGCAGTTTGAAATCACTGTTTTCTGTGGAATCTGAGAAAGGACATTTGGAAACGCTCTTTAGAATATCCTGAAAAGAAATAACCTGAGAGAGAAACCAGAAGGAAGCCTTCTGTGAAACTGCTCTGTGTCACGTTAATTCCGCTCACATAGTTAAGCTTCCCTTTTCACTGAGCAGTATCATAACACTGTTTTTCTTTAGTCTGCAAAGGGATATTCAGGAGTGACTTGAGGGTTACGATGAGAAAGGAAGCGTCTTCAGATAGAAACTGGAGAGAAGCATTCTGAGGAGCTGCTTGGTGACGTGTGCATTCCACTCACAGAAATATACCTTTCTTCTAATAGAGGATTCCGGAATCCCTTTTGGAGAAAAAGCTACCAAGGACATTTGGGAGTTTAGGGACGGCTATGGTGTAAAAGGCAATATCCTCAGACAAAAACTGGAAAGAAGATTTCTGTGAAACTGCTTTGTGTTACATATATTGATTCATCTCGCATAGTTAAAACTTTTCTCATATTTCACAGTTTGGAAACTGTGCCATACACGAATCCACGAAGTTACATTAGGGGGCACATTCCAGCCTACGGTGAAAGAGGAGATATCTTCAGACAATAACTAGATAGAAGCTTTCTGAGAAACTAGTTTTTGATATATGCATTCCACGCAGAAAATTATACATCTTGTCTCACAAGGTGGCGTTTGAGCACTGTTCCTGTATAATCAAAAGGTGTTATTTTGGAGCGCTTTCAGGACTATGGTGAATATTGAAATATAGAGAAATAGAATCGTGGAAGAAGCGTTCCAAGAATCTACTCTCAGATATGTGCATTCAGTTCACAGAGTGAATGCTTACTCCATGTTGCTGAGTTTCCAAACTCTGTCTTTGCAGTATCTCTGAAGGGATAATTAATGAGGTCTGGTGCTTGTGGTGAGCATGGAAACGTCTACCTATGAAAACTGCAGAGAAACTTTCTGAGCAACTGCTTTGGGATGTGTGTCTGCATCTCATAGAGTTAAACCATTCTTTGGATTGAGCAGCTTGAAATCACACTTTTTGTGGCATCTGAGGAAAGACACTGGGGAATGATCCCTGAAATATGGAGAAAGAAATATCCTCAGGTAAAATCCAGAAGGAAGATTTCTGTGAAACTCCTCTGTGTCGTCTTAAATCCTCTTGCTCAGTTAAGCCTCTCTTTTCATTGTGCAGTTTTCTAACCCTGTGTATGTTTAACGTGTGATGGGACATTTGGGAGCACGTTGAGGCTTACGGTGAAAAAGGAAATATGTTCAGACCGAAACTGGAGAGAAGCTTTCCGAGGAACTGCTTTGTGACATGTGCATTCCACTCACAGTGTTATCCCTCTCTTCTCATACAGAGTCAGGGAAACCCTTTAGAAGAAACAGGTACCAAGTGATACTCGGAAGCGTGTTCATCCCGATGGTGAAAAGTGCAATAGCCTCAGTCAAAAACTTGAAAGAATATTGCCGAGTAACTACTCTGTGATACGTGTAATCATCTCACATAAATAAAGCTTTCTTTACATTACACTGCTAGGGAACTGTCATGGATGGATCCACAAAAGGACCTTTGGGAGCACATTCAGGACTATGGTGAGAAAGGAAATATCTTCAGTTAAAAACTGGAAAGAAGCTTTCTGTGAATCTGCTTTTTGCTATGTTTATTCATCTCACATAGATGAAGCTTTCTTTAAATTACGCAGCTTAGAAAGTCCCTCGTGGATGGATCTGCAAAGGGATATTAGGGATCACATTCAAGGCTATGGTGAAATAGAAACGTAGTCTCATAAAAACTGTAGAGAATCATTCAGAGAAACTGCTTGGTGATGTGTGCGTTCCACTCAGGGAGATATCACTTTCTTCTCAGAAGGCACAATTTGAACACTGTTCCTGTAAAATCAAAAGAGAGATATTCGGAGCACACTGAAGAAAGTGCCAAAAAATGAAATGTCGTTCAATAAAAAACAGAAAGATGCACTCGAAGAAACTGCTCTCTGACATGTCCATTCTTTTCACAGGGTTAATTCTTACTCTACATTTCCCAGTATGAAAGTCGGTCTTTGAGGGATCTGCGAAGGGACAGTAAGTGGCAAGCGGAGGCCTGTGTCAAGCAAGGAAATGTCTTCCATCGAAAATTGGAGAGAAGCTTTCTACGCAACTCTTTTGTGATGTTTGCATTCATCTTATAGAGTTAAATCATTCCTTGGATTTAGCAATTTGAAATCACTGTTTCTGTGGAATCTGAGAAAGGACATTTGGAAACGCTCTTTAGAATATCCTAAAAAAGAAATAACTGCAGAGAGAAACCAGAAGGAAGCTTTCTGGAAAATGCTTTCTGTCACGTGAATTCTGCTCACACTGCTAAGTTTGCCTTTTCATTGAGCTGTATCAAAACACTGTTTTTGTTTAGTCTGCAAAGGGATATTCTGGAGCGACTTGAGGGTTACGATGAGAAAGGACACATCCTCAGATAGAAACAGGAGAGAAACTTTTTGAGGAGCTGCTTTGTGACGTGGGCATTCCACTCACAGAAATATACTTTTTTTCTCATAGAGGATTCCGGAATCTCTTTTGGAGAGAAAGCTACCAAGGCACATTTGGGAGTATAGGGACGGTTATGATGAAAAAGGAAATATCCTCAGACTAAAACCGGAAAGATTTGTGTGAAACTGCTTTGCGTTACATATATTGATTCATCTCGCATAATTAAAACTTTTCTTATATTACGCAGTTTGGAAACTGTGCCATGCATGCATCCGCGATGGGATATTCAGGGACACATTCAGGCCTATGGTGAAAGAGGAGATATCTTCAGATAAAAATTGGATAGAAGCTTTCTGAGAAACAACTTGGTGATGTTTGCATTCCACACAGGAAGTTATACCTCTTTTCTCACAAGGCAGTGTTTGAACACTGTTCCTGTAGAATCAAAAGGTGATATTTCAGAGCACTTTGAGGACTATATCGAATATTGAAATATTCAGAAATAAAATCGAAGAAGAAGCGTTTCAAGAATCTGCTCTCAGTTATGTGCATTCAGTTCACAGAGTTAATGCTTACTCTATGTTGCTGAGTTCTGAAACTCTGTCTTTGTAGAATCTGTGAAGGGATATTTAGTGACGACCGGTGCTTGTGGTGAGCAGGGAAACGTCTACCGATGAAAACTGCAGAGAAACTTTCTGAGCAACTGCTTTGCAATGTGTGTCTTCGTCTCATAGAGTTAAACCATTCTTTGGATTGAGCAGCTTGAAATCACAATTTTTGTGACATCTGAGGAAGGACATTGGGGAATGATCCATGGAATATGGAGAAAGAAATATCCTCAGGTAAAATCCAGAAGGAAGATTTCTGTGAAAATGCTCTGTGTCATCTTAAATCTTCTCGCTCAGTTAAGTTTCTCTTTTCATTGTGCAGTTTTCTAACCCTGTGTATGTTAGCGTGTGATGGGATATTCGGGAGCACATTGAGGCTTATGGTGGAAAAGGAAATATGTTCAGATCGTAACTGGAGAGAAGCTTTCCGAGGAAATGCTTTGTGATGTGTGCATTCCACTCACAGTGTTATACCTCTCTTCTCATAGAGCGTCGGGGAAACTCTTTTGAAGAAACAGATACCAAGTGGTATTCGGGAGCATGTTGATCCTGATGGTGAAAAGGGCAATAGCCTCAGTCAAAAAATGGAAAGAAGATTTCCAGAATATTACTCTGTGATACGTGTAATCATCTCACATAAATAAAGCTTTCTTTACATTACGCTGCCTGGAAGCTGTCATGGACGGATTCATGAAAGGACCATCGGGAGCACATTCAGGACTGTGGTGAAGAAGGATATATCTTCAGATAAGAACTGGAAAGAAACTTTGTGTGAATTTGCTTTTTGCTATGTTTATTCATCTCACAGAGATGAAGCTTTCTTTACATTATGCAGCTTGGAAACTCCCTCATGGGTGTATACACAAGAGGATATTTGAGATCATATTCAGGCCTATGGTGAAATAGGAAATATAGTCAGATAGAAACTGGAGAGAAGCATTCTGAGAAACTGCTTGGTGATGTGTGCATTCCACTCTGGGAGTTATCACTTTCTTCTCACGAGGCATAATTTGACCACTGTTCTTGTAAAACCAAAAGAGAGATATTCAGAGCACGTTGAAGACTATGGCAAAAAGTGAAATGTCATTAATAAATAGCAGAAAGAAGCACTTGAAGTAACTGCTCTCGGACATGTCCATTCTTTTCACAGGGTTAAAGCTTACTCTACATTTCCAGTTTGAAAGTCGGTCTTTGAGGGATCTGCGAAGGGATAGTAAGTGGCAACTGGAGGCCTGTGTCGAGCAAGGAATTGTCTTTCATCGAAAACTGGAGAAAATCTTTTTGCGCAACCCTTTTGTGATGTTTGTATTCATCTCATAGAGTTACTTCATTCTTTGGATTGAGCAGTATGAAATCACTGTTTCTGTGGAATCTGAGAAAGGACATTTGGAAACACTCTTTAGAATATCCTGAAAAAGAAATAACTTTAGAGAGAAAACAGAAGAAAACTTTCTGTGAATCTGCTCTGTGTCAGGTGAATTCCGCTCACACAGTTAAGCTTCGCTTTTCACTGAGCAGTATCATAACACCGTTTTTGTTTAGTCTGCAAAGGTATTTTCATGAGCACCTTAAGGGTTGTGTTGAAAAGCGAAATGTCTTCAGATAGAAACTGGAGAGAAGCTTTCTGAGGAGCTGCTTTATGACGTGTTCATTCCACTCACAGAAATATACCTTTCTTCTCCTAGAGGATTCCGGAATCCCTTTTGGAGAAAAAGCTACCAAGAGACATGCAGGAGTATAGGGACGGCTATGGTGAAAAGGGAAATATCCTCAGACAAAAACTGTAAAGAAGATTTCTGTGAAACTGCTTTGCGTTACATATATTTATTCGTCTTGCATAGTTAAAACTTTTCTTATATTACGTAGTTTGGAATCTCTGTCATACACAAATCCGTGAAGGGACATTCGGGAGCACACTCAGGCCTATGGTGAAAGAGGAGATATCTTCAGATAGAAACTGGATAGAAGCTTTCTGAGAACCTTCTTTGTGATGTATGCATTCCCCTCAGGGAGTTGTACATCTTTTCTCACAAGGCAGTGTTTGAATACTGTTCCTGTGAAACCGAAAAAGTGATATTTCGGAGCGCAATGAGGACTATGGCGAGTAGTGAAATATAGTGAAATAAAATCGAGGAAGAAGCATTCCAAGAATCTACTCTCTGATATGTTCATTGACTTCACAGAGTTAATGCTTACTCTGTGATGCCCAGTTTCGAAACTCCCTCTTTGAAGAATCTATGAAGAGATATTTAGTGACGCCCAGAGGCTTGTGGTTAACAAGGAAACGTCTTCCTATGAAACTTGCAGGGAAACATTCTGAGCAATTGTTTGTGATGTGTGTATTCGTCTCATAGAGTTAAACATGTCTTTGGAATGAGCAACTTAAAATCACTGTTTTTGTGGAATCTGAGGAAGGACATTTGGGAAAGATCCTTAGAATATGGAGAAAGAAATATCCTCAGGTAAAATCCAGAAGGAAGCTTTCTATGAAACTGCTCTGTGTCATCTCGCTCAGTTAAGCCTCTCTTTTCATTGAGCAGCTTTGTAACCCTGTCTATGTTTAGTGTGTGATGGGATATTCGGGAGCATTTTGAGGCTTGCAGTGTAAGAGGAAATAAGTGCAGACCGAAACAGGAAAGAAGTTTTCTGAGAAACTGCTTTGTGACGTGGGCATTACACTCACAGTGTTATACCTCTGTTATCATACAGCGTCATGGAAACCCTTTTGGAGAAACAGGTACCAAGTGATATTCGGGAGTATGTTGAAGCCGACAGTTAAAAGGGAAATAGCCTCAGACAAAACATGGAAAGAAGGTTTCTAGGAAACTACTCTGTGATTTGTGTAATCATCTCACATAGTTAAAGCTTTCTTTGCATTACACAGCTTGGGAACTGTCATGGACAAATCCACGAAGGGTCCTTCAGCAGCACATTGAGGACAATGGTGAAAAAGAAAATATCTGCAGATAAAAGTGGAAAGAAGCTTCTTGTGAATATGCTTTTTGCTATGTTTATTCATGTCACATAGATGAAGATTCTTACATTACACAACTTGGAAACTCCCTCGTTGATGGATTCGTGAAAGGATATTTGGGATCACATTCAGGCCTACGGTGAAATGCGAAGTATAGTCAGATAAAAACTGGAGAGGAGCTTTCTGAGAAACTGCTTGCTGTTGTGAGCATTCCATTCAGGGAGTTATACTTTTTTTCTCATAAGGCACAGCTTGAACACTGTTCCTGTAAAACCCAAAGAGTGATATTCAGAGCTCATTGAAGACTATGGCAAAAAGTGAAATGTCGTCCAATAAAAAACAGAAAGAAGCACTCGAAGAAACTGCTGTCTGACACGTGCATTCTTTCACAGGGTTATAGCTTACTCTGCATTTCCCAGTTTGAAAGTCAGTCTTTGAGAGTTCTGCAAAGGGATAGTAATAGGCAACCGTAGGCCTGTGTCGAGCAAGCTAATATCTTCCATCGAAAACTGGAGAAAAGCTTTCTGCACAACTCTTTTGAGATGTTTGTTTTCATCTCATAGAGATAAATTATTCTTTGGATTGAGCAGTTTGAAATCTCTGTTTCTGGGGAATCTGAGAAAGGACATTTAGAAACGCTCTTTAGAATATCCTGAAAAAGAAATAACCTCAGAGATAAACAAGAAGGAAGCTTTCTGTGAAACTGCTCTGTGTCATGTGAATTCTGCTCCCATAGTTAAGCTTTTTTTTTTTTTTCATTGAGCTGTATCATAACATAGTTTTTGTTTAATCTGAGAAGAGATTTTCAGGAGCACTTTGAGACTCATGGTGAAAAAGGAAACCTCTTCAGATAGAAGCTGGAGAGAAACTTTCTGAGGAACTGCTTTGTGACGTGTGCATTCCAATCACAGAAATATACCTTTTTCTCCTAAGGGATTCCAGAATCCCTTTTGGAGAAAAAGCTACCAAGAGACATTCGGGAGTACAGGGATGGGTATAGTGAAAAAGGAAATATCCTCAGACAAAAACTGGAAAGAAGATTTCTGTGAAACTGCTTTGTGTTAGATATATTTCTTCATCTCTCATAGTTAAAACTTTTCTTATATTATGCACTTTGCAAACTCCGTCATGCACCATCTGTGAAGGGACATTCGGGAGCACATTCAGGCCTAGGGTGAAAGAGGAGACATCTTCAGATAAAAACTGGATAGAAGTTTTCAGAGAAACTACGTTCTGATGTGTGCATTAAACTCCAGGAGTTATACCTCTTTTCTCACAAGGCAGTGTTTTAACACTTTTCCTCTGAAACCGAAAAAGTGATATTTTGTAGCGCATCGAGGACTATGGCGAATAGTGAAATATACTGAAATAAAATCGAGGAAGAAGTGTTCTAAGAATCTGCTCTCATATGAGCATTGACTTCACAGAGTTAATGCTTACTCTATGATGCCCAGTTTCGAAATTCTGTCTTTGAAAAATCTGTGAAGGGATATTTAGGGACACCCAGAGGCTTGTGGTTAGCAAGGAAACGTCTTCTGATGAAACCTGCAGGGAATTTTTCTGAGCAACTGCTTTGTGAAGTGTGTATTCATCTCAGAGAGTTAAACCCTTCTTTGGATTCAGTAGCTTGAAATCACTGTTTTTGTGGAATCTGAGGAAGGACATTAGGGAACGATCTTTAGAACATGGAGAAAGAAATATCCTCAGGTAAAATCCAGAAGGAAGCTTTCTGTGAAACTGCTCTGTGTTGTCTTAATTCCTCTCGCTCAATTAAGCCTCTCTTTTCATTGAATAATTTCCTAACCCTGTGTATGTTTAGCTTGTGATGGAATATTCGGGAACACTTTGAGGCTTCTGGAGACAAAGGAAATGAGTTCAAACCGAAACTGAAGAGAGGCTTTCCGATGACCTGCTTTGTGACGTGTGCATTTCACTTGCAGTGTTATACCTCTCTTCTCATACAGCGTCGGGGAAACTTTTGTGGAGAAACAGGTACCAAGTGATATTCGGGAGCATGTTGATGTCAATGCTGAAAAGGGAAATAGCCTAAGACCAAAACTGGAATGAAACTTTCTAGGAAACTACTTTGTGATATGTGTAATGACCTCACATACATAAAGCTTTCCTTACATTGCACAACCTGGAAACTGTCATGGATGGATCCAGGAAGGGACCTTCGTGGGCACATTCAAGACTATGGTGAAAAAGGAAACATCTTCAGATAAAAACTGGAGAGAAGCTTTCTGTGAATCTGCTTTTTACAATGTTTATTCATCTCACATAGATGACGCTTTCTTTACACTACGCAGCTTGGAAACTCCCTCGTGGATGGATCAGCGAAGGGATATTTGGGATCACATTCAGGTTTATGGTGAAATACGAAATATAGTCAGATAAAAACTGGAGAGAAGGTTTCTGAGAAACTGTTTGGTGATGTGTGCATTCCACTCAGAGAGTTATAACTTTCTTCTCATAAGGCACACTTTGAACAGTGTTCCTGAGAAACTAAAAGAGTGACATTCTGAGCACATTGACGACTATGGCAAAAAGTGAACTATCGTCCAATGAAAAACAGAAAGAAACACTGGAAGAAACTGCTGTCTGACATGTCCACTCTTTTTACAGGGTTAAAGCTTCCTCTACATTTCCGAGTTTGAAAGTCGGTCTTTGAGGGTTCTACGAAGATATAGTAAGTGGCAACCGGAGGCCTGTGTCAAGCAAGGAAATGTCTTCCATCGAAAATTGGAGAGAAGCTTTCTGCGCAACTTTTTGTGATGTTTGTATTCATCCTATAGAGATAAATCATTCTTTTGATTGAGCAGTTTGAAATCACTGCTTCTGTGGAATCTTGGAAAGAACATTTGGAAACACTGTTTGGAACACCCTGAAAAACAAATAACCTCAGAAAGAAACCAAAAGGAAGGTTTCTGTGAAACTGCTCTGTGCCATGAGAATTCCGTTCACACAGTTAAGCCTCTCTTTTCATTGAGCAATATCATAACACTATTTTTTTATTCTGCGAAGTGATATTCAGGAGCACTTTGAGATTCGAGGTGAGAAAGGAAACGTCTTCAGAGAGAAACTGGAGAGACGCTTTCTGAGGAGCTATATTGTGACATGTGCATTCCACTCACAGAAATATACCTTTCTTCTCCTGGAGGATTCCGGAATCCCTTTTGGAGAAAAACCTAGCAAGAGACATTCGGGAGTATAGGCATGGCTATGGTGAAAAAGGAAATATCCTCAGACAAAAACTGGAAAGAAGATTTCCGTGAAACTTCTTTGTGTTACAAATATGTAGTCAACTCGCATAGTTAACACTTTGCTTATATTAGGCAGTTTGGCAACTCCATCATGCACGGATCCGCGAATGGACATTCAGGACCACATTCAGACCTACGGTGAAAGAGGAGATATCTTCAGATAAAAACTGGATAGAAGCTTTCTGAGAAACTACTTCGTGATGTATGCATTCCACTCAGGGAGTTATATCTGTTTTCAATCAAGACAGTGTTTGAATACTGTTCCTCTGAAGCTGAAAAAGTGATATTTCAGAGCACATTGAGGACTATGGCGAATAGTGAAATATACTGAAATAAGATCGAGAAAGAAGGGTTCCAAGAATCTGCTGCCAATATGTGCATTCACTGCACAGAGTTAATGGTTACTCTATGTTTCCCAGTCTCGAAACTCTGTCTTTGAAGAATCTGTGAAGGGATATATAGTGATGCCCAGAGGCTTGTGGTGAGCAAGGAAATGTCTTCTGATGAAACCTTCAGAGAAACGTTCTGAGCAACTGCTTTGTGATGTGTCTATTCGTCTGAAAGAGTTAAACCATTCTTTGGATTGAGCAGCTTGAAATCACAGTTTTTGTGGCATCTGAGGAAGGACATTGGGGAACAAAACTTAGAATATGGAGAAAGAAATATTCTCAGGTAAAATCCAGAAGGAAGCTTTCTGTGAAACTCCTCTGTGTCACCTGAATTATTCTCACTCAGTTAAGCCTCTCTTTTCATTGTGCAGGTTTCAAACCCTGTTTATATTAAGCATGTGATGGGATATTCGGGAGCACTTTGAGGCTTGCGGTGTAAAAGGAAATATGTTCAGACCAAAACTGGAAAGAAGCCTTCTGAGAAACTGCTTTGTGTCGTGTGCATTCCACTCACAGCGTTATACATCTCTTCTCATACAGCGTCAGGGAAATCCTTTTGGAGAAACAGGTACCAAGTGATATTCGGTAGCATGTTGATGCCGATGGTGAAAAGGGAAATAGCCTCAGACAAAAACTGGAAAGAAGCCTTCTAGGAAACTACTCTGTGATATGTGTAATCATCTCACATAGATAAAGCTTTCTTTCCATTACACAGCTTGGGAACTGTCATGGATGGATCCACGAAGGGACCTTCGTGGGCACATTCAAGACTATGGTGAAAAAGGAAATATCTTCACATAAAAACTGGACAGAAGCTTTCTGTGAATCTCCTTTTCGCTATGTTTATTCATCTCACATAGATGAAGCTTTCTTTACATTATGCAGCTTACTTAGTCCCTTGTAGATGGATCCACGAAGGGATATTTGGGATCACATTTGGGCCTATGGTGAAATAGGAAATATAGTCAGATAAAACCTGGAGAGAAGCTTTCTGAGAAACTGCTTGGTAATGTGTGCATTCCACTCAGGGAGTTATAACTTTCTTCTCAAAGGCACAGTTTGAACAGTGTTCCTGGAAAACCAAAAGAGTGATATTCGGAGTGTATTAAAGACTATGGCAAAAAGTGAAATATCGTCCAATAAAAAACAGAAAGGAGCACTCGAAGAAACTGCTCTCTGACTTCTTCATTCTTTTCACAGAGTTAAAGCTACCGCTACATTTCCCAGTTTGAAAGTCCGTCTTTGAGGGTTCTGCAAAGGGATAGTAAGTGGCAACCAGAGGCCTGTGTCAAGCAAGGAAATGTCTCCCATCAAAAATTGGAGAGAAACTTTCTATGCAACTCTTTTGTGATGTTTGCATTCATCTTATAGAGTTAAATCACTCCTTGAAATGTCTTTCCACAGAAACTGCAGAGATGTTTTCTGAGGAGCTGCTTTGACATGTGTGTTCCGCTCACAGAAATATACCTGTCTTCTCATACAGGATTCCGGAATCCCTTTTGGAGAAAAACTACCAAGAGTCTTTCAGGAGCATTGGGAAGGCTACGGTGAAAAAGAAAATATCCTTAGACAAAAACTGGAAAGAAGATTTCTGTGAAACTGCTTTGTGTTAGATATATTTATTCATCTCGCATAGTTAAAACTTTTCTTGTATTATGCAGTTTGGAATCTCTGCCATGCACGGATCCATGAAGGGACATTCGGGTGCACATTCAGGCCTACGGTGAAAGAGGAGATATCTTCATATAAATAGTGGATATAAGTTTTCTGAGAAACTACTTTGTGAGGTACGCATTCCACTCAGGGAGTTATACCTCTTTTCTCACAAAGCAGTGTTTGAACACTGTTCCTTTGAAACCGAAAATGTGATATGTCAGTGCACATTGAAGACAATGGCGAATAGTGAAATATACTGAGATAAAATCCATGAAGAAGCGTTCCAAGAATCTGCTGTCTGGTATGTGAATTCACTTCACAGAGTTAATGCTTACTCTATATTGCCCAGTTTGGAAACTCTGTCTTTGAAGAATCTGTGAAGGGATATTCAGTGACTCCCAGAGTCTTGTGGTGAGCAAGGTAACGTCTTGCAATGAAACCTGCAGAGAAAATTTCTGAGCAACTCCTTTGTGATGTGTGTATTCGTCTCATAGAGTTAATCCATTCTTTGTAACGAGCAGCTTGAAATTACTGTTTTTGTGGAATCTGAGGAACGACATTTGGGAATGATCCTTAGAATATGGAGAAAGAAAAATCCTCAGGAAAATCCATAAGGAAACTTTCTGTGAAACTGCTCTGTGTCGTCATAATTTCTCTCACTCAGTTAAGCCTCACTTTTCATTGAGCAGTTTTGTAACCCTAGGTGTGTTTAGTGTGTGATGGGATATTTGGGAACACTTTGAGCCTTGTGGCGTAAAAGAAAATATGTTCAGACCGAAACTGGAGAGAAGCTTTCTGAAGAACTGCTTTGTGACGAGTGCATTCCACTCACATTGTTATACCTCTTTTCTCATACAGCGTCAGTGAAACTCTTGGAGTAACAGGTACCAAGTGATATTCGGGAGCATGTTGATGCTGATGGTGTAAAGGGAAATAGTCTCAGACCAAAACTGGAAAGAACCATTCTAGGAAACTACTCTTTGATATGTGTCATCATCTCACATAGATAAACCTTTCTTTACACTACACAGCTTGGAATCTGTCATGGACGGATGCACAAAGGGACATTCCAAGCACATTCAGGACTATGGTGAAAAAGGAATTATCTTCAGACAAAAATTGGAAAGAAGCTTTCTGTGAATCTGCTTTTTGCTATGTGTATTCCTCTCACATAGATGAAGCTTTCTATACATTAGGCAGCTTGGAACCTCCCTTGTGGATGGATCCACCAAGGGATATTTGGGATCACATTCAGGCCTATGGTGAAATAGGAAATATAGTCAGATAAAAACTGGAGAGAAGCTTTCTGGGTAACTCCTTCGTGATGTGAGCATTCCACTCAGGGAGTTATAACTTTCTGGTCATAAGGCACAGCTTGAACAGTGTTCCTGTAAAACCAAAAGATTGATATTCGGAGCACATTGAAGAGTATGGCAAAAAGTATTATGTCTTCCAACATAAAACAGAAAGAAGCATTCAAGGAAACTGTTCTCTGACATGTAAATTCTTTTCACAGGGTTAAAGCTTACTCTACATTTCCCAGTTTGAACGTCGGTCTTTGAGGGTTCTGCGAAGGGATAGTAAGTGGCAACCGGAGGCCTGTGTTGAGCAAGGAAATGTCTTCCATCGAAAAGTGGAGAGAAACTTTCTGTGCAATACTTCTGTAATGCTTATATTCAACTCATAGAGATAAATCATTCTTTGGATGAGCAGCTAGAAATCACTGTTCCTGTGGAAAGAGAGAAAGGACATTTGGGAACACTCTTTAGAATATCCCGAAAAAGAAATAACCTCAGAAAGAAACCAGAAGGAAGCTTTCTGTGAAACTACTCTGTGTCACCTGAATTCCGCTCACAGAGTTAAGCTTCTCTTTTCATTGAGCAGTATCTTAACACTGTTTTTGTTTAGTCTATGACGGGATATTCAGGAGTGCTTTGAGGTTTATGGTGAGAAAGTAAAACATTTTCAGATAGAAACTGCATAGAAATTTTCTGAGGAGCTGCTTTGT
Organism: Piliocolobus tephrosceles; assembly: GCF_002776525.5. Lineage (NCBI taxonomy): Eukaryota > Metazoa > Chordata > Mammalia > Primates > Cercopithecidae > Piliocolobus > Piliocolobus tephrosceles. Next base: position 52,056 of record NW_022292521.1, on the reverse strand, counting down.
GACATGTGCATTCCACTCACAGAAATATACCTTTCTTCTCCTAGAGGCTTCTGGAATGCCTTTTGGAGAAAATGCTACCAAGAGACATTCAGGAGTATAGGGACGGCTATGGTGAAAAAGGAAATATCCTCAGACATAAACTGGAAAGAAGATTTCTGTTTAACTGCTTTGTGTTAGATATATATATTCATCTCGCATAGTTAAAAAATTTCTTATATTATGCAATTTGGAAACTCCATCATGCACAGATCCATGAAGGGACATTTAGGAACACATTCAGGCCTATGGTGAAAGAGGAGAAATCTTCAGAGAAAAACTGGATAGGAGCTTTCTGAGGAACTACTTTGTGATGTATGCATTCCAGTAAGGGAGTTATACCTCTTTTCTCACAATGCAGTGTGTGAACACTGTTCTTGTGAAACCAAAAAAGTGATATTTTGGATCGCATTGAGGTCTATAGCAAATAGTGAAATATACTGAAATAAAATCGAGGAAGAAGTGTTCCAACAATCTGCTCTCTGATATGTGCATTGACTTCACAGAGTTAATGCTTACTCTATGTTGTCCAGTTTTGGAGCTCTACCTTTGAAGAGTCCGTGAAGGAATATTTAGTGACGCCTGGAGGCTTGTGGTGAGCAAGGTAACGTCTTCCGATGAAACCTGCAGAGAAACTTTTGAGCAACTGCTTTGTGATGTGTGTATTTGTCTCATAGAGATAAACCATTCCTTAGATTGAGCAGCTTGAAATCACTGTTTTTGTCGAATCTGAGGCAGGACATTTGGGAACGATCCTTAGAATAGGGAGAAAGAAATATCCTCAGGTAAAATCCAGAAGGAAGCTCTCTGTGAATCTGCTCTGTGTTGTCTTAATTCCTCTCACTCAGTTAAACCTCTCTTTTCATTTAGCAGTTTTCTAACCATGTGTATGTTTTGCATGTGATGGGATATTCGGGAGCACTTTGAGGCTTGCATTCTAGAAGGAAATATGTTCAGACCCAAGCTGGAGAGAAGCTTTCCGAGGAACTGCTTCATGATGTGTGCATTCCACTCACAGTGTTATACCACTCTTGTAATACAGCGTCAGTGAAACCCTTTTGGAGAAACAGGTGATGATATTCGGAGCACATTGAAGACTATGGCAAAAAGTGAAATGATGTCCAATAAAAAACAGAAAGAAGCAATGTAAGAAAGTGCTCTCTGACGTGCCCATTCTTTTCATAGGGTTAAAAGTCACTCTACATTTCCCAGTTTGAAAGTTGGTCTTTGAGGGTTCCGCAAAGGGATAGTAAGTGGCAACCCAGGGGCCTGTTTTGAGCAAGAAAATGCCTTTCATCAAATTTTCGAGAGAAGCTTTCTGCACAACTCTTTTGTGATGTTTGTATTTCTTTCATAGAGTTAAATCACTCTTTGGATTGAGCAGTCTGAAATCATTGTTTCTGTGGAATTTGAGAAAGGACATTTGGAAACGCTTTTTAGAATATCCTGAAAAAGGAATAACCTCAGAGAGAAACCAGAAGGAAGCTTTCTGTGAAACTGCTCTGTGTCACGTGAATTGAACTCACAGAGTTAAGCTTCTCCTTTCATTGAGCAGTATCAAAACACTGTTTTTGTTTAGTCTGAGAGGGGATATTCAGGAGCGCTTTGATACTCACAGTGATAAAAGAAACGTCTTCAGAAAGAAACAGGAGAAAATCTTTCTGAAGAGCTGCTTTGTGACTTGTGCATTCCACTCACAGAAATATACCTTTTTTCTCCAAGAGGATTCTGTAATCTCGTTTGGAGAAAAAGCTCCCAACAGACATTCAGGAGTATAGGGACGGCTATGGTGAAAAATTAAAAATCGTCAGACAAAAACTGGAAAGAAGATTTCTGTGAAACTGCTTTGTGTTAGATATATTTCTTAATCTCACATAGTTAAAGCTTTTCTTATATTATGCTGTTTGGAATCTCCATCATGCAAGAATCCACGAAGGGACATTCAGGAGTACATTCAGGCCTACGGTGAAAGAGGACATATCTTCAGATAAAAACTGGATAGAAGCTTTCTGAGAAACTACTTTGTGATGTATGCATTCCATTCAGTGAATTTTAAATCTTTTCTCACAAGGTAGTGTTTGAACACTGTTCCTGTGAAATGGAAAATGTGATAATTTGGAGCGTCTAGAGGACTATGGTGAATAGTGAAATATACTGAAATAAAGTCGAGGAAGAAGCGTTCCAAGAATCTGCTCTCTGATATGTGCATTCACTTCACAGAGTTAATACTTACTCTATGTTGCCCAGTTTCGAAACTCTGTCTTTGAAGGATCTGTGAAGGGATATTTAGTGACGCCCGGAGGCTTGTGGTGAGCAAGGAAACGTCTTCCGATGAAACCTGCATAGAAACTTTCAGAGCAACTGCTTTGTGATGTGTGCATTCGTCTCATAGAGTTAAACCATTCTTTTGATTGAGCAGGTTGAAATCACTCTTTTTGAGGAATGTGAAAAATGACATTTTTGAATGATCCTTAGATCATGGAGAAAGAAGTATCCTGAGGTAAAATACAGAAGGAAAGTTTCTGTGAAACTGCTGTGTGTCATCTTAATTCTTCTCACTCAGTTTAGCCTCTCTTTTCATTGAGCAGTTTTCTAACCCTGTGTATGTTTAGCGCGTGATGGGGTATGCAGGAGCACTTTGAGGCTTGAGGTGTAAAAGGAAATAATTGCAGACCAAAACTGGAGAGAAGCTTTCCCAAGAACCACTTTGTGACTGTGCATTCCACTCACAGTGTTATACCTCTCTTCTCATACAGCGTAGGGGAAACCCGTTTGGAGAAACAGGTACCAAGTGATATTCAGGAGCATGTTGATGCCAATGGTGAAAAGGGAAATAGCCTCAGACAAAAACTGGAAAGAAGCTTTCTAGGAAATTACTCTGAGATATGTGTAATCATTTCACATAGATAAAGGTTTCTTTACATTACACAGCTTGGAAACTGTCATGGGCGGATCTACGAAGGGACCTTCCGGAGAACATTTAGGACTATGGTGAAAAAGAAAATATCTTCAGATAAAACTGGAAGGAAGCTTTCTTTGAATCTGCTTTTTGCTATGTTTATTCATCTCATACGGAAGAAGTTTCTTTACATTATGCAGCTTGGAAAATCCCTCATGGATATATCCACGAGGGATATTTGGGATCACATTCTCGCCTGCAGTGGAATAGGAAATATAGTCAGATTAAAACTGGAGAAAAGTTTTCTGAGAAACTGATTGCTGTTGTGAGCATTCCACTCAGGGAGTTATATCTTTTTTCTTATAAGGCACAGCTTGAACAGTGTTCCTGTAAAACCAAAAGAGTGATATTCGGAGCATATTGAAGACTATGGCAAAAAGTGAAACGTCGTCCGATAAACAACAGAATGAAGCACTCGAAGAAACTGCTCTCTGACATGTCTATACTTTTAACAGGGTTAAAGCTTCCTCTATATTTCCCAGTTTGAAAGTTGGTCTTTGACGGTTCTGGGAACGGATAGTAAGTGGCAACCGGAGGCCTGTGTCGAGCAAGGAAATGTCTTCCATCGAAAATTGGAGAGAAGCTTTCTGCGCAACTCTTTTGTGATGTTTGTATTCTTCTCATAGAGTTGAATCATTCTTTGGATTGAGCAGGTTGAAATCACTGTCTCTGTGGAATCTGAGAAAGGACATTTGGAAATGCTCTTTAGAATATCCTGAAAAAGAACCTCAGAGAGAAAGCAGAAGAAAGCTTTCTGTGAAACTGCTCTGTGTCATGTGAATTTCTCTCAGACAGTTAAACTTCTCTTTTCCTTGAGCAATATCATAACACTGTTTTTTGTTTTTTTGTCTGAGAAGGGATATTCAGTAGTGCTTTGACACTCATGGTGAGAAAGGAAACGTCCTCAGATAGAAACTGGAGAGAATCTTTCTGAGGAGCTGCTTTGTGATGTGTGCATTCCACTCTCAGAAATATACCTCTCTTCTCCTAGAGGATTATGGAATTCCATTTAGAGAAAAAGCTACCAAGAGACATTCAGGAGTATAGGGATTGCTGTGGTGAAAAAGGAAACATCCTCAGAAAAAAACTGGAAAGAAGATTTCTGTGATACTGCTTTGTGTTAGATATATCTATTCATCTCGCATAATAAAAATTTTTCTTATATTACGCCATTTGCAAACTCTGTCATGCAGGGATCCGCGAAGGGACACTCAAGAGCACATTCAGGCCTACAGTAAAAGAGGAGATATCTTCAGATAAAAACTGGATGGAAGCTTTCTGGGAAACTACTTTGTGATGTACGCATTTCACTCAGGGAATTATACCTCTTTTCTCACAAGGCCGTGTGTGAACAGTGTTCCTTTCAAACCGAAAAAGCGAAATTTCGTAGTGCTTTGAGGCCTATGGCGAATAGTGAAATATACTGAAATAAGATTGAGGAAGAAGGGTTCCATGAATCTGCTTGCTGATATGTGCATTCACTGCACAGAGTTAATGGTTACTCTATGTTTCCCAGTCTCGAAACTCTGTTGTTGAAGAATCTGTGAAGGGATATTTAGTGATGCCCAGAGGCTTGTGGTGAGAAAGGAAACGTCTTCTGATGAAACCTTGAGAGAAACATTCTGAGCAACTGCTTAGCAATGTGTCTATTCGTCTCAAAGAGTTAAACCATTCTTTGGACTGAGCAGCTTGAAGTCACAGTTTTTGTGGCATCTGAGGAAGGACATTGGGGAACTAAACTTAGAATATGGAGAAAGAAATATCCTCAGGTAAAATCCAGAAGGAAGCTATCTGTGAAACTCCTCTGTGTCGCCTTAATTATTCTCACTCAGTTAAGCCTCTCTTTTCATTGTGCAGTTTTCTAACCCTGTGTATGTTTACCGTGTGAAAGGATATTTGGGAGCACTTTGAGGCTTGCGGTGTAAAAGGAAATGAGTTCAGACCGAAACTGGAGAGAAGCTTTCCGAGGAACTGCTTTGTGACGTGTGCATTCCACTCACAGTGTTATACCTCTCTTCTCATACAGCACCTGGAAACCCTTTTGGAGAAACAGGTACCAAGTGATATTGGGTAGCATGTTGATGTCGATGGTGAAAAGGGAAATAGCCTCAGACAAAAAATGGAAAGAAGCTTTCTAGGAAAGTACTCTGTGATATGTGTAATCTTTTCACATAGATAAAACTTTCTTTACATTTAACAGCCTGGAAACTGTCATGGATGGATCCACGAAGGGACCTTCATGGGCACAT
>NW_022292521.1:9066-46802 GCF_002776525.5 Piliocolobus tephrosceles | reverse complement strand
CTTCATGGGCACATTCAAGAATATGGTGAAAAAGGAAACATCTTCAGATAAAAACTGGAAAGAAGCATTCTGTGAATCTGCTTATTGTTATGTTTATTCATCTCACACAGATGAAGCTTGTTTTACATTAGGCAGCTTGGAAACTCCCTCGTGGATGGATCCACGAAGGGATATTTGGGATCATATACGGTCCTATGGTGAAATAGAAAATATACTCAGATAAAAACTGGAGAGAAGCTTACTGAGAAACTGCTTGGTGATGTGAGCATTCCACTCAGGGAGTTATAACCTTCTTCTCATAAGGCACAGTTTGAACACTGTTCCTTTAAAACCAAAAGAGTGAGATTCGGAGCACATTGAAGACTATGCCAAAAAGTGAAATGTCGTCCAATAAAAAGCAGAAAGAAGCACTGGAAGAAACTGCTCTCTGACATGTCCATTCTTTTCACAAGGTTAAAGCTTATTCTACATTTCCCAGTTTGAAAGTCAGTCTTTTAGGATTCTAAGAAGGGATAGTAAGTGGCAACCGGAGGCCTGTGTTGAGCAAAGAAATGTCTTCCATCGAAAATTGGAGAGAAGCTTTCTGTGCAACTCTATTGTGATGTTTGTATTCATCTCATAGAGTTCAATCATTCTTTGCTTTGAGCAATTTGAAATCACTGTTTCTGTGGAATCTGAGAAAGGACATTTGGAAATGCACTTTAGAATATCCCGAAAAAGAAATAACCCCAGAGAGAAACCAGAAGGAACTTTTCTGTGAAGCTTCTCTGTGGCATGTGAATTCCACTCAACAGTTAAGCTTCTCTTTTCATTGAGCAGTACCATAGCACTGCTTTTGTTTTGTGTGAGAAGGGATAGTCAGGAGGGCATTGAGACTCACGGTGAGAAAGTGAACGTCTACAGATAGAAACTGGAGAGAAGCTTTCTGAGGAGCTGCTTTGTGACATCTGCATTCCACTACCAGAATTATACCTTTCTTCTCCTAGAAAATTCCAAAATCCCTTTTGGAGAAAGAGCTACCAAGGGACATTCGGGAGTCTAGGGAGGGCTATGGTGAAAAAGGAAATATCCTCAGACAAAAACTGGAAAGAAGATTTCTGTGAAACTACTTTGCGTTAGATATATTTATTCATCTCGCATAGTTAAATCTGTTCTTATATTACGCAGTTTGGAAAGTCCGTCATGCACGGATCCACTAAGGGACATTCGGGAGCATGTTCAGGCCTCCAGTGAAAGAGGAGATATCTTCAGATAAAAATTGGATAGAAGGTTTCTGAGAAACAACTTGGTGATGTATGCATTCCACTCAGGGAGTTATACCTCTTTTCTAAAAAGACAGCATTTGAACACTGTTCCTGTGAAACCAAAAAAGTGATATTTCGGAGCACATTGTGGACTATGGCAAATAGTGAAATGTACAGAAATAAAATCTAGGAAGAAGCATTCCAAGAATCTGCTCTTTGATATGTACATTCACTTCACAGAGTTAGTGCTTACTATATATTGCCCATTTTCGAAACTCTGTCTTTGAAGAATCTGTGAAGGGATATTTAGTGACGCCCGGAGGCTTCTGATGAGCAAGGAAACGTCTTCCAATGAAACCTGCAGAGAAGCTTTCTGAGCAACTGCTTTGCAATGTGTGTATTTGTCTCATAGAGTTAAACCATTCTTTTGATTGAGCAGCTTGAAATCACTGTTTTTGTGGCATCTGAGGAAGGACATTTGGGAACGATCCTAGAACATGGAGAAAGAAATATCCTCAGGTAAAATCCATAAAGAAGCTTTCTGTGAAACTGCTCTGTGTCGTCTTAATTCCTATCACTCATTTAAGCCTCTCTTTTTTTTTTCTATTCTTTTTTTTTTTTATTATACTTTAAGTTCTAGGGTACATGTGCATAACGTACAGGTTTGTTACATATGCATACATGTGCCATGTTGGTGTGCTGCACCCATCAACTCGTCAGCACCCATCAATTCATCATTTATATCAGGTATAACTCCCCAATGCAATCCCTCCCCCCTCCCCCCTCCCCATGATAGGCCCCAGTGTGTGATGTTCCCCTTCCTGAGTCCAAGTGAGCTCATTGTTCAGTTCCCACCTATGAGTGAGAACATGCGGTGTTTGGTTTTCTCTTCTTGTGATAGTTTGCTAAGAATGATGGTTTCCAGTTGCATCCATGTCCCTACAAAGGACGCAAACTCATCCCTTTTTATGGCTGCATAGTATTCCATGGTGTATATGTGCCACATTTTCTTAATCCAGTCTGTCACTGATGGACATTTGGGTTGATTCCAAGTCTTTGTTATTGTGAATAGTGCCGCAATAAACATACAGGTGCATGTGTCTTTGTAGTAGAATAATTTATAATCCTTGGGTATATACCCAGTAGTGGGATGGCTGGGTCATATGGTACATCTAGTTATAGATCCTTGAGGAATTGCCATACTCTTTTCCATAATGGTTGAACTAGTTTACAATCCCACCAACAGTGTAAAAGTGTTCCTATTTCTCTTATTATTTTGAGGTACGTTCCTTCAATACCGAATTTGTTGAGTATTTTTAGCATGAAGGGCTGTTGAATTTTGTCAAAAGCCTTTTCTGCATCTATGGAGATAATCATGTGGTTCTTGTCTTTGGTTCTGTTTATATGCTGGATTACGTTGATTGATTTGTGAATGTTGAACCAGCCTTGCATCCCAGGGATGAAGCCCACTTGATCATGGTGGATAAGCTTTTTGATGTGCTGCTGAATCCGGTTTGCCAGTATTTTATTGAGGATTATTGCATCGATGTTCATCAGGGAGATTGGTCTAAAATTCTCTTTTTTTGTTGTGTCTCTGCCAGGCTTTGGTATCAGGATGATGTTGGCCTCATAAAATGAGTTAGGGAGGATTCCCTCTTTTTCTATTGATTGGAATAGTTTCAGAAGGAATGGTACCAGCTCCTCCTTGTACCTCTGGTAGAATTCAGCTGTGAATCCATCTGGTCCTGGGCTCTTTTTGGTGGTAGGCTATTAATTGTTGCCTCAATTTCAGAGGCTGCTATTGGTCTATTCAGGGATTCTACTTCTTCCTGGTTTAGTCTTGGAAGAGTGTACGTGTCTAGGAAATTATCCATTTCTTCTAGATTTTCTAGTTGATTTGCGTAGAGGTGTTTATAGTATTCTCTGATGGTAGTTTGTATTTCTGTGGGGTCGGTGGTGATATCCCCTTTATCATTTTTTATTGCGTCTATTTGATTCCTCTCTCTTTTCTTCTTATTAGCCTTGCTAGCGGTCTGTCAATTTTGTTGATCTTTTCAAAAAACCAACTCCTGGATTCATTGATTTTTTGGAGGGTTTTGTGTGTCTCTATCTCCTTCAGTTCTGCTCTGATCTTAGTTATTTCTTGCCTTCTGCTAGCTTTTGAATGTCTTTGCTCTTGCCTCTCTAGTTCTTTTAATTGTGATGTTAGAGTGTCCATTTTAGATCTTTCCTGCTTTCTCTTGTGGGCACTTAGTGCTATAAATTTCCCTCTACACACTGCTTTAAATGTGTCCCACAGATTCTGGTATGTTGTATCTTTGTTCTCATTGGATTCAAAGAACATCTTTATTTCTGCTTTCATTTCGTTATATACCCAGTAGTCATTCAGGAGCAGGTTGTTCAGTTTCCATGTAGTTGAGCGGTTTTGATTTAGTTTCTTAGTCCTGAGTTCTAGTTTGTTTGCACTGTGGTCAGAGAGACGGTTTGTTATAATTTCTGTTCTTGTACATTTGCTGAGGAGTGCTTTACTTCCAATTATGTGGTCAATTTTGCAATAAGTGTGATGTGGTGCTGAGAAGAATGTATATTCTGTTGACTTGGGGTGGAGAGTTCTATAGATGTCTATGAGGTCTGCTTGGTGCAGAGATGAGTTCAATTCCTGGATATCCTTGTTAACTTTCTGTCTCGTTGATCTGTCTAATGTTGACAGTGGAGTGTTGAATTCTCCCATTATTATTGTATGGGAGTCTAAGTCTCCTTGTAAGTCTCTAAGGACTTGCTTTACGAATCTGGGTGCTCCTGTATTGGGTGCATATATATTTAGGATAGTTAGCTCTTCCTGTTGAATTGATCCCTTTACCATTATGTAATGGCCTTCTTTGTCTCTTTTGATGTTTGATGGTTTAAAGTCTGTTTTATCAGAGACTAGGATTGCAACCCCTGCTTTTTTTTGTTCTCCATTTGCTTGGTAGATCTTCCTCCATCCCTTTATTTTGAGCCTATGTATGTCTCTGCATGTGAGATGGGTCTCCTGAAGACAGCAGACTGATGGGTCTTGACTCTTTATCCAGTTTGCCAGTCTGTGTCTTTTAATTGGAGCATTTAGTCCATTAACATTTAAGGTTAATATTGTTATGTGTGAACTTGATCCTGCCATTATGATATTAACTGGTTATTTTGCTCATTAGTTGATGCAGTTTCTTCCTAGCCTCGATGGTCTTTACATTTTGGCATGTTTTTGCAATGGCTGGTATCGGTTGTTCTTTTCCATGTTTAGGGCTTCCTTCAGGGTCTCTTGTAAGGCAGGCCTGGTGGTGACAAAATCTCTAAGCATTTGCTTATCTGTAAAGAATTTTATTTCTCCTTCACTAATGAAACTTAGTTTCGCTGGATATGAAATTCTGGGTTTAAAATTCTTTTCTTTAAGAACGTTGAATATTGGCCCCCACTCTCTTCTGGCTTGTAGAGTTTCTGCCGAGAGATCTGCTGTCAGTCTGATGGGCTTCCCTTTGTGGGTAACCCGACCTTTCTCTCTGGCTGCCCTTAAGATTTTTTCCTTCATTTCAACTTTGGTGAATCTGGCAATTATGTGTCTTGGAGTTGCTCTTCTGGAGGAGTATCTTTGTGGCGTTCTCTGTATTTCCGGAATTTGAATGTTGGCCTGCCCTGCTAGGTTGGGGAAGTTCTCCTGGATGATATCCTGTAGAGTGTTTTCCAATTTGGTTCCATTTTCCCCCTCACTTTCAGGCACCCCAATCAGACGTAGATTTGGTCTTTTTATATAATCCCATACTTCTTGCAGGCTTTGTTCATTTCTTTTTCTTCTTTTTTCTGTTGGTTTCTCTTCTCGCTTCATTTCATTCATTTGATCCTCCATCGCTGATACTCTTTCTTCCAGTTGATCGAGTCGGTTACTGAAGCTTGTGCATTTGTCACGTATTTCTCGTGTCACGGTTTTCATCTCTGTCATTTCGTTTATGACATTCTCTGCATTAATTAGTCTAGCTGTCAATTCTTCCACTCTTTTTTCAAGATTTTTAGTTTCTTTGCGCTGGGTACGTAATTCCTCCTTTAGCTCTGAGAGGTTTGATGGACTGAAGCCTCCTTCTCTCATCTCATCAAAATCATTCTCTGACCAGCTTTGATCCATTGCTGGCGATGGGCTGTGCTCCTTTGCAGGAGGAGATGTGCTCTTATTTTTTGAATTTCCAGCTTTTCTGCCCTGCTTTTTCCCCATCTTTGTGGTTTTATCTGTCTCTGGTCTTTGATGATGGTGACGTACTGATGGGGTTTTGGTATAGGTGTCCTTCCTGTTTGATAGTTTTCCTTCTGACAGTCAGGACCCTCAGCTATAGGTCTGTTGAGATTGCTTGAGGTCCACTCCAGACCCTGTTTGCCTGGGTATCAGCAGCAGAGGTTGCAGAAGATAGAATATTGCTGAAGAGCGAGTGCACCTGTCTGATTCTTGCTTTGGAAGCTTCCTCTCAGGGGTGTACTCCACCCTATGAGGTGTGGGGTGTCAGACAGCCCCTAGTGGGGGATGTCTCCCAGTTAGGCTACTCAGGGGTCAGGGACCCACTTGAGGAGGCAGACTGCCCCTTCTCAGATCTCAACCTCTGTGTTGGGAGATCCACTGCTCTCTTCAAAACTGTCAGACAGAGTCATTCGCGTCTGGACAGGCCTCTGCTGCTTTAGCTGAGCCCTGTCCCCAGAGGTGGAGTCTACGGAGACAGGCAGGTTTCCTTGAGCTGCTGTGAGCTCCACCCAGTTCGAGCTTCCCAGTGGCTTTATTTACCTACTTAAGCCTCAGGGATGGCGGACGCCCCTCCCCCAGCCTCGCTGCTGCCTTGCGGTTAGATTGCCGCAGACTGCTGTGTTAGCAAAGAGGGAGGCTCCGTGAGCGTGGGACTCTCCCGGCCAGGTGTGGGATATAATCTCCGGTGTGCCAGTGTTACAGCGCAGTATTGGGGTGGGAGTTACCCGATTTTCCAGGTGTTGTGTGTCTCAGTTCCCCTGGCTAGGAAAAGGGACTCCCTTCCCCCTCGCGCTTCCCAGGTGAGGCGATGCCTCGCCCCGCTTCAGCTCTCCCTGGTCGGGCTGCAGCAGCTGACCAGCACCGATTGTCTGGCACTCCCGAGTGAGATGACCCCAGTACCTCAGTTGAAAATGCAGAAATCACCGGTCTTCTGTGTCGCTCGCGCTGGGAGATGGAGACTGAAGCTGTTCCTATTCGGCCATCTTGCTCCGCCCCCCGCCTCTCTTTTTATTGAGCAGTTTTCTAACCCTGTGTATGTTCAGCATGTGATGGGATATTCGGGATCACTTTGAGGCTTATGGTGAAAAAGGTAATATGTTCTAACCAAAACTGGAGAGAAGCTTTCCCAGGAACTGCTTTGTGATGTGTGCATTCCACTCACAGTGTTATACCTCTCTTCTCATACAGCGTCCCGGAAACCCTTTTAGACAAACAGGTACCAAGTGATATTCGGAAGCCTATTGACGCCGATGCTGAAAGGGGAAATAGCCTCAGACAATAACAGGAAATAAGCTTTCTAGGAAACTGCACTGTGATATGTGTAATCATCTCACATAGATAAAGCTTTATTTACATTACGCATCTTGGAAACTGTCATGGACGAATCCATGAAGGGACATTCGGGTGCACATTCAGGACTATGGTGAAAAAGAAAATATCATCAGGGAACAACTTCAAGAAAGCTTTCTGTGAATCTGCTTTTTGCTATGTTTATTCATCTCACATAGATGAAGCTTACTTTACATGACACAGCTTGGAAATTTCCTTGTGGATGGACCCCAAAGTGATACTTGGAATCACATTCGGGCGTATGGTGAAATAGGAAGTATAGTCAGATAAAAACTGGAGAGAAGTTTTCTGAGAAACTTCTTGGTGATGTGTGCATACCACTCAGGGAGTTATAACTTTCATCTCATAATGCACAGTGTGAACACTGTTCCTGTAAAACCAAAAGAGTGATATTTGGAGCACAGTGAAGACTATGACAAAAAGTGAAATGTCGTCCAGTAAAAAACAGAAAGAAGCCCTTGAAAAACTGCTCTCTGACATATCCATTTTCTTTCAAAGGTTTAAACCTTACTCTACATTTCCCACTTTGAAGTCGGTCTCTGAGGGTTCTGCGAAGGGATAGTAAGTGGCAACCGGAGGCCTGTGTCGAGCAAGGAAATGTCTTACATCGAATACTGGAGAGAAGCTGTCTGCACAACATTTTTGTGATGTTTGTATTCATCCTCAGAGACATAAGTCATTCTTTGGATTGAGCCATTTGAAGTCACTGTTACTGTGAAATCTGAGAAAGGACATTTGGAAACGCTCTGTAGAATATCCTGAAAAAGAAATAACATCAGCGAGAAATCAGGAGGAATCTGTCTGTGAAAGTGCTCTGTGTCACATGAATTCTGCTCAGTTAAGCTTCTCTTTTCACTGAGCAATATCATAACACTGTTTTTGTTTAGTCTGCGAAGGGATATTCAGGAGCGCTTTGAGATTTGAGGCTTGAAAGGAAACGTCTAAAGATAGAAACTGGACAGAAACTTTCTCAGGAGCTGTTTTGTGACGTGTGCATTCCACTCACAGAAATATACCTTTCTTCTGCTAGAGGATTCCAGAATCCCTTTTGGAGAAAAAGCTACAAAGAGACATTCGGGAGTATAGGGAGAGCTATGGTGGAAAAGGAAATAGCCTCAGACAAAAACTGGAAAGAAGATTTCTGTGAAACTCCTTTGTTTTAGATATATTTATTCAACTTGTATAGTTATAACGTTGCCTATATTACGCAATTTGGAAACTCCATCATGCACTGATCCACGAAAGGACACTCGGGACCCCGTTCAGGTGTATGGTGAAAGAGAAGATATCTTCAGATAAAAACTGGATAGAAGCTTTCTGAGAAAGTACTTTGTGATGTATGCATTCCACTCAGGGAATTATACTTTTTTCAAACAAGGCAGTGTTTCAACACTCTTCTTGTGAAACCGAAAATGTGATATTTCAGAGAGCATTGTGGACTATGGCGAATAGTGAAATATACTGAAATAAAATCGAGGAAGAAGCGTTCCAAGAATCTGCTCTCTGATATGTGCATTCACTTCACAGAGATAATGCTTACTCTATGCTCTCCAGTTTCGAAACTCTGTCTTTGATGAATCTGTGAATGGATATTTTGTGATGCCCGGAGTCTTGTGGTGAGCAAGGAAATATCTTCCGATGAAACCTGCAGAGAAACATTCTGAGCAACTGCTTTGTGATGTGTGTATTCATCTCATAGAGTTAAACCATTCTTTGGATTGAGCAGCTTTTAAGCTGTTGTTGTGGCATCTGAGGAAGGACTTTTGGGATCGATGCTTAGAACCTGGAGAAAGAAATACACTCAGGTTAAATCCAGAAGGAAGCTTTCTGTTAAAGTGCTCTTTGTCTTCTTAATTCTTCTCATTCAGTTTAGCCTCTCTTTTCATTGAGCAGTTTTCTAACCCTGTGTGTGTGTACCATGTGATGGGATATTCAGGAGCACTTTGAGGCTTGCGGTGTAAGAGGAAATAAGATCAGTGTGAAACTGGAGAGAAACTTTCCGAGGAAATGCTTTGTGATCTATGCCTTCCACTCACACCATTTTGCCTCTCTTTTCATACAGCGTCAGGGAAACACTTTTGGAGAAACAGGTACCAAGTGATATTCGGGTGTATGTTGATGCTGATGATCAAAAGGGAAATAACCTCAGACAAAAACTGGAAAAGAACTTTCTAGGAAACGTCTCTTTGATACATGTAATCATCTCACATTGATAAAGCTTTCTTTATATTACACAGCTTGGGAAGTGTCATGGACAAATCCACGAAGGCACCTTCGGTAGCACATTGAGGTCCATGGTGAAAAGGGAAATATCTTCAGATAGAACTGGAAAGAAGCTTTCTGTGAATCTGCTTTTTGTTATGTTTATTCATCTCACATAGATGAAGTTTCTTTACATTACTCAACTTGGAAACACCTCGTGGATGGACCCGCAACGGGATATTTGCGATCACATTCGGGCCTATGGTGAAACAGGAAATATAGTCAGATAAAAACTGGAGAGAAGCTTTCTGAGAAACTGCTTGATGATGTGTGCATTCCACTCAGAGAGTTATAACTGTCTCCTCAAAGGCACATCTTGAACACTGTTCCTGGAAAACCAAAAGACTGATATTCGGAGCACATTGAAGACTATGGCAAAAAGTGAAATATCGTCCATAAAATACAGAAAGAAGCACTCGAAGAAACTGCTCTCTGACACGTCCATTCTTTTCACAGGTTTATATCTTACTCTACATTTCCCAGTTTGAAAGTCGGTCTTTGAGGGTTCTGCGAAGGGATAGTAAGTGGCAACCATAGGCCCGTTTCGAGCAAGCTAATGTTTTCCATCGAAAACTGGAGAGAAGCATTCTGTGCAACTCTTTTGAGATGTTTGTGATTTGCTCCAGACGACCATCAGAGTAAGTGCCAGAGAACAGGCAAGTAGGCAGGGTAAAAGAAATCTTTCTTAACTAGCCAATGTGAAGGAGGGGCAAGGTTCACCGGTCTCCAGCCTCAGAGGCTGAGGAAGTCGCTCTGGCGTTCTCGGATGAGGTTCCTGGGTCCTGTGTACGAAGAGGGGCTGAGGAAGTTCGTGCCATGCGCCCGCTGGAGCGGCATTTATGTCCTAGGCCTGGGACTGAGAGGGCAGTGGGAGGGACATAGGCGGTTCGGGTGCAGGGCAGTAGGCGCAGCTAGGTAAGTTTCGATTTTCTCCGTCAGATGTCAGACTGCACCTGTGCAGTCGACCTGTGTCTTTCCCGGGCACGAGAAAGTTGACAATGAAGAATCCGCAAATGCACCATTTTAGTCCCTTTGTTCTTTTGTTCCCTCCCTCCCTCCATGCAGACTCTCCGACATTTTATTGATTACAGTGATAGGGGGCGTCATTGTCTGTCTAGCTGCTTCCTGCTGTTCAGGGGCGTTGTTATGAGGGTCCATCGTTGGCACCTGGACATAGGGATGTAGGAGCCTCTGGTTGAAGGAGACACGGGTGATCTCTTGAACTTTGGCTCGGAGAAATTTGATTAAAACAGGAGAAAAACATAAGACAAGACAGAGGATTAGTATGGGAATTAGAAACAGGAGCATCTGCTGTATTACCGGCAGCAGCCATACCTGTGGTCTGGGGGTGAAGGGGGTATTGTAGGTTTTTAATTCTGCTTTAATTCTGTTTAGGGTTTGGATGTTAATGTCTACTAGGCCTGACTCGTTTACGTAATAGCAGCATTCTTCTCCTAAGAAGAGACTTGTCCCCCTTTTTCGGCAGTAAGTAAATCTAATGCTCTCCTATTTTGTGTTGCTACCTGGGCCACTGAGGTAATTTGACGCTGCAGAGAGGCCAGGCTTTCAGCTGAAGCCTCTATGGCCTCTCGGATTTCAGCTGCTAGAGATTGGGTAGACTGTACCTAGTGGGCAAGTGCCCCAGTTCCAAGCTCTGATGCCACTAAGGAGGAGGCCAGAGAGACTCCGATGACTAGGGGAAGGAAGACAGCCCGTTTTTGGAGATCATTAGGAGGAGAGTTAACTTGTATGATGAGTTCAGCTACTTCTGCATTGCTATATAAGTTTAAACTAGGTACTAAGGACACTGGGACACAGAGGGATTGACCAAGGGATGTGTGATTAAGGACCTTGAAGAGGGTTTTGTTGCACCAGAAATAACCTCCGATGGGAGCCGTCTGGGTCTTAGCAGGGGGCTGGGTATAATTACACCAGGAGGTGTTCGTGGTAGAGTAGCACAAAGGAAGGATTGGAGATTCTGGGTTGTAGTATAGTGGGACTTGGAGTAAGAACGGTTTTTGGGAGGTGCCTATAAAGTTAGTTGTAACCTTGAAAGCAGTAGGTAAGGGGACTACCACTAAGGGGGCTCTTTCTAGGGATGCACAGAGGAAAGAGTGGGAGAGATTTGTTAGGTTGGCTGCTCGTGATAGTTTAACCCTTGACGGGCTAGTTTTAACCATGAGAAGGGATCCTTACTGGAGGAGTGTAATTGATCTTGTAAGGCCTGTTCTTGTGATTGTATGGCTAAGGTTAAATTCTATAGGACTTGTATGTTTTGAGGAACGGATTTTTGCTGGACAAGTGCTCTTTTTATCAGGAGAGTAGCCATGGGATATGAACTAAGAATTGTGTAGCCTGTGTAGAGTCCACCTTTGACTCCGTCTGCCCATCGAGGGTCCCATGGGTCTTTGATATTTAATTGGTATTGAAGGGTGGTTCGTTGATTCGTAATGGTGAAGAGAGCAGTGGGTTTTTTCTGTCTGAAGGTTGCATAATGGATCCTACAATAAATATAAGGGCATCCTGGTCTCTTTTTTTTCCAGTAAGTCTTACAATTGTAATGTGTCTGATCGTGCAGGAAGCAGAGAGCCTTAGCTCCGGCCACACTGCAACATGATAGGGTGAAATTTATAGTAAGATGGGGTTGGCAGCATGAAGGGGAACAGTCAGCAGTGCCTTGTAGCTGTGAGTGCTGTTTATTTTTGCGTGACCAAGTTTCAACTATAGAGAATCTCCATATGAAAGTTGGGTTAGTAATAGAGATTGAAATACAAGAGAAAGATAGTAATATAAGTATGAGATAAGACTTCATCTTCAGTGTAATCACAGGGTATACCTTGCCACTAAAGATGTTCTATAAATGTAAGCAGGAAAACCACTGTGATGGGCTACTCTCTGGAGGCAAGTAGGGATCTGGGGTAATCTATTGGAATTCTGTTATGTTTATATAGAGTATGGTGAGAAATTGGGATAAGCGCAGGATTTCAGGGAACATGTGGTGGTTGAGGGAGTTTGGGGAATTTGAGTTGGGTAGGGGTAAGTCTAGTAGATGTCCACTGACTGTCTTCGGTGGGGGCCTTTTTTAATTGTGATATATGGACCCAGTGCATTAGTCCTAGAAGTTTGGTGGCTGTGTATGTGAATAGTAGGACAGTACAGGGGCCTTTCCACCTGGGCTGAAGATCTTTGGCTTGGCTATCTTTTAAGTATACTTTGTCCCCTGGGCTGAGAGAGAGATGTGGGCTATAGGTGTCTGTTGGAGGGGGGTGTGCTAGTTCTGCATGTTGTCTCAGGAGTTGTCTCAAGACAGTGAGGCATGGAAGATAAGTTGCCAGCAGGGAAGAAACCATGGGTAACTGCTGGAGGGTGAGGGGCCGGCCGTAAACTAATTCAAATGGACTGAGGACTGTTGGACTCAGCCGGGTTAGGTCCAGGGGAAGAAGAGTTACCCACGATTGTCGAGTCTCGAGGGAGAGTTTGGTGAATTGCTGCTTGATGAGCCCGTTGGCCTTCTCTACTTTACCAGAGCACTGAGGTCCATAAGGGATGTGGAGTTTCCAGATAATGTGTAGAAGGGTTGCCAATTGCTTGACTACTTTGAATATGAATGCTGGGCCGTTGTCAGACTGAAGAGTGAGTGGGAGGCCAAACCTAGGAACAATGTGTTCAATGAGTATGGAGGAAACTATATTGGCAGTTTCTCCAGTAGTAGGATAGGCTTCTATCCATCCTGAAAAGGTATCAACGAGGGTGAAGAGATATTTGAATTTTTTATGCCTTGGCATGTGGGTAAAGTCAATGAGCCAATCTTCGCCTGGTTAGTGCCCTCTGAGATGATGTCTCGGATGGGGGTTGTGCAATGCAACTTGAGGGTTTGACTTGACACATGTGAAGCACTGTCGGTTGATTATAATTAGGTGTTTCATGAGTGTGGGGCAGTGAATGAGGGGGCTTAGGATGTTATATAGAGCTTTGGGTCCTATGTGTAGGGAATTATGTATGTCTTCTAGAATGATGTGGAGTTGAGTTTCAGGAATAACTAATTTATTATTGAGGTAAATCCAATTGTCTGAGGCTAGTTTGGCTGTTGAATCTTGCAATAGTTTGGTCTTTTCCTCTGGGGTATAAGTACGGGTATATTGAGGAGAGACAAAACAAATAGAGGGAAGTGTGGGAGTGGAGAATCCGGCAGCCGACTTGGCAGTGGTGTCGGCAAAATTATTGCCAGCCGCCACCGAGTTAGATGGAGTCTGATGACCTTTACAGTGTCTGATGGCTGCTCTGGAAGGTGCTGATAAAGCATCTAGCAGTTTGAGTATCTGTTTTTTTGTTGACTATAGGGGTGCCACTGGTGGTTAGGAACCCTCTCTCTTTCCAGATGACAGAGTGGGTGTTACAGGGAGAATGAATGGGGATGAGGATGTGTTGGCTGAGTAACCTAGTAATGATTGGTTTTAGTCCTCGTAAGTGTTGTGGAGAGAGAGAGAACTGTGGGAGGGTTGGAAACTGAGATAGGTTTTTAAGTTTTATAAGTATTGGTGGATGCTGGTCCGCCACAACAGGAGTGGAGGTGTCCCACACTTGGGGGTAGATAGGAATCGGGAAATCGGGGAAAGGGTTAGTAGGATTGTTGGAGTCATTTGAGTTAGCCAATACTAGAAGCAGATGGTGGGTGGGGTGGGGGGCGCTAGTAGGGATGGAGATACAGGCTTTCAGTTGACTTAAAACATCTCGGCCCAGTAGGGGAGTGGAGCATGAGGGGATAATGAGGAACGAGTGTGCAGAATAGTTGTTGGCCAGGCAGCAATTAAGGGGTGGGGTTTTCCGAGGGCTGGATGGGGAGCCATTGACTCCTACAACAGAAATATTGGAGGGAAGGCTTGGCCCTTCGAAAGACGGCAAAACAGAGTAGGTAGCCCCGCTGTTGATTAAAAAATTAATTGTCTTACCCGCTACCAGGAGAGTTACCCACGGCTCGGCAAGGGTGATGGGGGTCCCCGAGTCCCAGCACCTTCAGTCGTCATGCAGATGTAAGAGCTGGAAGGAGCTCCCAGGGTCCTGAGAAGGGACATCACGTTGAGGCACCATGCCTGTTTTCAGGGTGGGGCAGTCAGACTTCCAGTACCCTTTTTCATGGCACGCTGGACAAGGAGTTGTTGGCAGACGAGGGTTAGGACACTTTTTAGCCCAGTGTCCAGCTACTCCGCAGTTATAGCATGGCTACATTGGTTCAGGCGATTGGGGACTCTGGGGACATCTATTAGCCCAATGCCCTGGGTCACCGCATTTATAGCAAGCCCCTTTTATTGTCTTTGAGCCTCCGGGGGTTTTGCTCTCTGGTTTTGGGTTACGGCTAGGCTGCAAAACAGCAACTAAGGCTTGAGTCTGGAGCTGTACCTTCTGTCTTAGGCGGGCCTGTCGTTGGGCCTCAGCCGTTTCCTCCCTTGAATTATAGACCTTGAAGGCCGACTTGACTAGGTCTTTAATAGGAGTTTGGGGTCCATCCTCTGCCTTTTGGAGTTTTTTCCGAATATCCGAGGCCGATTGTGAAATAAAATATGATGCTAGAATAGTGGCCTCAGCTGGGGAAGCTGGGTCTAACTGAGTGTATTGAATTAAAGCCTCAGTTAGCCTGTTTAAAAATGTGGCTGGGTTCTCATCTGGACCTTGAATAATTTCTTTTAGTTTATTAAAATGTAATACCTTATTTGAGGCTGCCTGCAAACCAGCCAGAAGACATTGAGTCATCACATCTCGTCTTCGGCGCCCTGGCTGGCCTACTTGATAGTCCCAGTCTGGGTCTATAGAGGGGACTGCTTGTTTCCCTAGTGGGAAGGCAGGGTCTGTTAAGTGTAATTGGTTGGCATGCTGCCTGGAGGCCACTAGGATGCACTCTTGCTCCTCAGGCTTTAGAGTAGAGGTAAGAATAACCTGGAGAGCATGCCAGGTTAAATCATAGGCCTGGCAAAGGTATCTAAATTCTTTGGTGTAAATTGTAGGATTGGCAGAAAAATCTCCTAAGCGTTTTTCAATATTTGAAAGATCTGCTAGTGAGAAGGGAACATGACCTCTGACTACGCCCTCTGCTTCAGCCACCTCATGCAAGGGTGCTAAGACTGCAGGGGGTTGGATAGGGTGGGAGTAGGAGCAGGGGCAGTTAGGCAATCATTAGAGGGGGTATGGGCAGAGATAGGAGAACTAAGATGACCAGGCAGAAGTGCCGAGGGGTCGCATGGAAGTGTAGCCTCAACAATGGTGGGAGGGGCTGAGGAGGGAGGCAGAACAACAGCGAGAGTGGGAGGGGGAGGTGGAGCTGAAGGGGAAGATAGGGCCGAAGCGGGAGGGTGAGGTGGAGTATATGGCAGGAATGGAAGTGAGAGAGAGGAAGTAAGGTCTTCGGGCAACTCAGACAGGAAAGATGACTCCTCTTTTTCGGACATTGTTAGGCCTGCGTCTTTAGCCAACATGACTTGAGCCAAGGAACACTGGCTACACAGGTCTGGATGAGAACGCAAGGCCCAAAATCCTTGTATATAATTAATTTTGGACCACTTGCCTAAGCGTTGGCAGAAACTACTGAGGTAGATAAAAATGCTATGGCCTAGAGTGCCCTCAGGCGGCCATTGAGACTGATTGTCTAATTTACACGTTATTAATTAGAAAATGCGAAGGAGGGACGAGGTTCACCGGTCTCCCACGGCAGAGGCTGAAGAAGTCACTCCGGCATTCTCGGATGAGGTTGCTGGGACCCGCGTGGAAGGAGGGGCCGAGGATCTTCCTGCCGTGCGACCACAAGGAGCGGCTTTTATGTCCTAGGCCTGGGAGTGGGAGGACAGTGGGCGGGACATAGGCGGGTCGGGGGCAGAGTGATAGGCGCGGCTAGGTGGGTTTCAGTTTTCTCCATCAGCGGTCAGACTGCGCCAGTGCAGTCGACCTGTGTCTTTCCCGGGCACGAGAAAGTTGAAATGAAAAACCCCAAAATGAGCCATTTTAGTCCCTTTGTTATTTTGTTCCCTCCTTCCCTCCATCCAGACAGTTTGTATTCATCTTAAAGAGATAAATTAATCTTTGTATGGAGCAGTTTGAAATCACTGTTTCTGTGGAATCTGAGAAAGGACATTTGGAAATGCACTTTAGAATATCCTGAAAAAGAAATAACCTCAGAAATAAACAAGAAGGAAGCTTTCTGTGAAACTGCTCTGTGTCATGTTAGTTCCACTCACACAGTTAAACTTCCTTTTCATTGAGCAGTATCATAACACTGTTTTTGTTTAGTCTGCAAAGGGATATTCAGGAGTGCCTTGAGGGTTATGGTGACAAAGGAAACGTCTTCACATAGAAACTGGAGAGAAGCTTTCTGAGGAGCTGCTTTGTGATGTGTGCATTCCACTCACAGAAATATACCTTTCTTCTCATAGAGGATTCTGGAATCCCTTTTGTAAAAAAGCTAGCAAGAGACATTCTGTTGTATAGGGAGAGTGATGGTGAAAAAGGAAATATCCTCAGACAGAAACTGGAAGGAAGATTTCTGTGAAACTGCTCTGTGTTAGATATATTTATTCATCTCGCATAGTTAAAACGTTTCTTGTATTACGCAGTTTGGAAACTCCGTCATGCACGCATCTGCGAAGGGACATTCAGGAGCACCTTCAGACCTATGGTGAAAGAGGAGATATCTGCAGAGAAAAATTGGATAGAAGCTTTCTGAGAAACTACTTTGTGATGTATGCATTCCACTCAGGGAGTTTTAAATCTTTTCTCACAAGGCAGCGTTTGCACACTGTTCCTGTGAAACCAAAAATATGATAATTCGGAGCATCTTCAGGAATATGGTGAATAGTGAAATATACTGAAATAAAATCGAGGAAGAAGCGTTCCAAGAATCTGCTCTCTGATATGTGCATTCACTTCACAGTGTTAATGCTTACTCTATGTTACCCAGATTCGAAACTGAGTCCTTGAAGAGTCTGTGAAGGGATATTTAGTGACGCCCACAGGCTTGTGATGAGCAAGGAAATGATTTCGTTGATATCTGCAGAGAAATTTTCAGAGCAACGGCTTTGTGATGTGGGCATTCGTCTCATAGAA
Organism: Piliocolobus tephrosceles; assembly: GCF_002776525.5. Classification (NCBI taxonomy): domain Eukaryota; kingdom Metazoa; phylum Chordata; class Mammalia; order Primates; family Cercopithecidae; genus Piliocolobus; species Piliocolobus tephrosceles. The sequence continues at coordinate 29,603 of NW_022292521.1, read as the reverse complement.
TTAAGCCATTCTTTTGATTCAGCAGCTCGAAATCACTGTTTTTGAGGAATGTGAAAAATGACATTGGGGAACGATGCTTAGATCATGGAGAAAGAAATATCCTCAGGTAAAATCCAGACGGAAGCTTTCTGTGAAACTGTTCTGTGTCGTCTTAATTCCTCTCGCTCAGTTAAGCCTCCCTTTTCATTGATCAGTTTTCTAACCCTGTGTATGTTTTGCGTGTGATGGGATATTCGGGAGCACATTGAGGCTTACGGTGAAAAGGAAATATGTTCAGACCTAAACTGGAGAGAAGCTTTCCAAGGAACTGCTTTGTGACGTTGCATTCCACTCACAGTGTTTTACCTCTCTTCTCATACGGCGTCGGGGAAACCCTTTTAAAGAAACAGGTACCAAGTCATATTCCGGAGTATGTTGATGCCATTGGTGAAAAGGAAAATAGCCTCAGACAAAAACTGGAAAGAACTTTCTAGGAAACTACTTTGTGATATGTGTATTCATCTCAAATAGATACAGCTTTCTTTACATTACGCAGGTTGGAAACTGTCATGGAAGGATCCACAAAGGGAGCTTTGGGAACACATTCAGGTCTATGATGAAAAGGAAAATATCTTCAGATAAAAACTGTAATGAAGCTTTCTGTGAATCTGCTTTTTGTCATGTTTATTTATCTCCCATAAATGAAGGTTTCTTTACATTACGCAGCTTGCAATCTCCCTCATGTATGGATCCGTGAAGGGATATTTGGGATCACATTCAGTCCAATGTGAAATAGGAAATACACTCAGATAAAAACTGGAGAGAAGCTTTTTGAAAAAGTGCTTGGTGATGGGAGCATTCCACTCAGGGAGTTTAACTTTCTTCTCATATAGCAGAGTTTGAACACTGTTCCTGTAAAACCAAAAGAGTGATATTCGAACCATATTGTAGACTATGGCAAAAAGTGAAATGTCGTTCAATAAAAAACAGAAAGAAGCACTGGAGGAAACTGCTCTCTGACATGTCCATTCTTTTCAAAGGGTTAAACCTTACTCTACATTTTCCAGTTTGAAAGTCGGTCTTTGAGGAATCTGTGAACGGATAGTAAGTGGCAAACAGAGGCCTTTGTCGAGCAAGGAAATCTTTTCCATCGAAAATTGGAGAGGAGCTTTCTGCGAAACTCTTTTGTGATGTTTGTATTCATCTCATGGAGTTATATCATTCTTTGGATTGAGCAGTTTTAAATCATTGTTTCTGTGGAATCTGAGAAAGGACATATGAAACGCTCTTTAGAATATCCTGAAAAAGAAATAACCTCAGAGAGAAACCAGAAGGAAACTTTCTGTGAAACTGCTCTGTGTCATGTTATTTCCACTCACACAGTTAAGCTTCCTTTTTCATTGAGCAGTGTTTAGTGTTTTTGTTTAGTCTGCAAAGGCATATTCAGGAGCTACTTGAGGGTTACGATGAGAAAGGAAATGCCTTCAGATAGAAAATGGAGAGACGCTTTTTTGAGGAGCTGCTTTGTGACGTGTGCATTCCTCTCACAGAAATATACGTTTCTTCTCATAGAGGATTCCGGAATCCCTTTTACAGAAAAAGCTACCAAGAGACATTCGGGTGTATTAGGATGGCTATGGTGAAAAAGGAAACATCCTCAGACAAAAACCGGAAAGATTTCTGTGAACCTGCTTTGTGTTACATATATTCATCTCGCATAATTAAAACTTTTCTTGTATTATGCAGTTTGGACACTGTGCCATGCTCGCATACTGGAAGGGACATTGGGGAAAACATTCAGTCCTACTGTGAAAGAGGAGATATCTTCAGATAAAAATTGGATAGAAGCTTTCTGAGACACTACTTTGTGAGGTATGCATTCTACGCAGCGAGTTATAACTCTTGTCTCACAAGGCAGCATTTGAACACTGCTCCTGTATAATCAAAATGTGATATTTTGGAGTGCTTTGAGGAGTATGGCGAATATTGAAATATAAAGAAATAAAATCGAGGAAGAAGCATTCCAAGAATATTCTCTCAGATATGTGCATTCATTTCACCGAGTTAATGCTTACTCTATGTTGCTGAGTTCCAAAATCCTGTCTTTGAAGAATCTGTGAAGGGATATTTAGTGACGTCCGGTGCTTGTGTTGAGCATGGAACATCCACCGATGAAAACTGCAGGGAAACTTCCTGAGCAACTGCTTCGTGATGTGTGTCTTCGTCTCATAGAGTTAAACCATACTTTGGATTCAGCAGCTTGAAATCACAGTTTTTGTGGCATCTGAGGAAGGACATTGGGGAATGATCCTTGGAATAGGGAGAAAGAAATATCCTCAGGTAAAATCCAGAAGGAAGATTTCTGTGAAACTGCTCTGTGTCATCTAAATCCGCTTGCTCAGTTAAGTCTCTCTTTTCATTGTGCAGTTTTCTAGCCCTGTGTATGTTTAGCATGTGATGGGATACTCGGGAGCACTTTGAGGCTTATGGTGAAAAAGGAAATATGTTCAGACCCTAACTGGAGAGAAGCTTTCTGTGGAACTGCTTTGTGACATGTGCATTTCAATTGCAGTCTTATACCTCTTTTCTCATACAGTGAAGGAGAAACTCTTTTGAAGAAACAGGTACCAAGTGATATTTGGGAGCATGTTGATCCTGATGGTGAAAAGGGCAATAGCCTCAGTCAAAAACTGGAAAGAAGATTTCCAGGAAACTACTCTGTGATACGTGTAATCATCTCACATAAATAAAGCTTTCTTTACATTACACTGCTTGGAAACTCTCATGGACGGATCCACGAAAGGACCTTCGGGACCACATTCAGGACTGTGGTGAGAAAGGAAATATCTTCAGATAAAAACTGGAAAGAAGCTTTCTGTGAATTTGTTTTTGCTATGTTTATTCATCTCACATAGATGAAGCTTTCTTTACATTGCACAGCTTGGAAACTCCCTCATGGGTGGATATGCGAAAGGATATTTGGGATCATATTCAGGACTATGGTGAAATAGGAAATATAGCCAGATAAAAACTGAAGAGAAGCATTCTGAGAAACTGCTTGGTGATGTGTGCATTCCACTCAGGGAGCTATCACTTTCTTCTCATGACACACAGTTTGAACACTGTTCCTGTAAAATCAAAAGAGAGATATTCGGAGCACATTGAAACTTATGGCAAAAAGTGAAATGTCATTCAATAAAAAGCAGAAAGAAGCACTCGAAGTAACTGCTCTCTGACATGTCCATTCTTTTCACAGGGTTAAAGCTTACTCTACATTTCCAGTTTGAAAGTCAGTCTTTGAGGGATCTGTGAAGGGAGAGTAAGTGGCAACCAGAGAATTGTGTCAAGCAAGGAAATGTCTTCCATCGAAAATTGGAGAGAAGCTTTCTGCACAACTCTTTTGTGATGTTTGTATTCATCTCATAGAGTTAAATCATTCTTTGGATTGAGCAGTTTGAAATCACTGTTTCTGTGGAATCTGAGAAAGGATATTTGGAAACGCTCTTTTGAATATCCTGAAAAAGAAATAACCTCAGAGAGAAACTAGAAGGAAGCTTTCTGTGAAACTACTCTCTGTCATGTGAATTCCGCTCACACTGTTAAGGTTCCCTTTTCATTGAGCATTATCATAACACTGTTTTTGTTTACTCTGTAAAGGGATATTCAGGAGCGCCTTGAGGGTTACGGTGAGAAAGGAAACGTCTTCAGATAGAAACTGGAGAGAAGCTTTTTGAAGAGGTGCTTTGTGACGTGGGCATTCCACTCAAAGAAATATACCTTTTTTCTCATAGAGGATTCAGGAATCCCTTTTGGAGAGAAAGCTACCAAGGCACATTCGGGAGTACAGGGACAGCTATGGTGAAAAAGGAAATATCCTTAGACAAAAACCGGAAAGAAGATTTCTGTGAAACTGCTTTGCGTTACATATATTGATTCATCTCGCATAGTTAAAACTTTTCTTATATAACGCAGTTTGGAAACTGTGCCATGCATGCATCCACGAAGGGACATTCGGGGGCACATTCAGGCCTATGGTGAAAGAGGAGATATCTTCAGATAAAAATTGGAGAGAAGCATTCTGAGAAACTACTTTGTGATGTATGCATTCCACGCAGGGAGTTATACATCCATCTTTTCTCACACGGCAGCGTTTGAACACTGTTTCCGTATAATCAAAAGGTGATATTTCAGAGTGCTTTGAAGACTACAGCGAATATTGAAATATAGAGAAATAAAATCGAGGAAGAAGGGTTCCAAGAATCTTCTCTCAGATATGTGCATTCAGTTCACAGAGTTAATGCTTACTCTATGTTGCTGAGTTTCGAACCTCTGTCTTTGAAGAATCTGAAGGGATATGTAGTGACGCTCGGTGCTTGTGGTGAGCATGGAAACATCTACCAATGAAAACTGCAGAGAAACTTTCTGAGCAACTGCTTTGCGATGTGTGTCTTCGTCTCATAGAATTGCACCATTCTTTGGATTGAGCAGCTTGAAATCACAATTTCTGTGACATCTCAGGAAGGACATTGGGGAACGATCCTTCTAATGTGGAGAAAGAAATATCCTCAGGTAAAATCCAGAAGGAAGCTATCTGTGAAAAGGCTCTGTGTCGTCTTAATTCCTCTTGCTCAGTTAAGCCTCCCTTTTCATTGAGCAGTTTTCTAACCATGTGTATTTTAAGCATGTGGTGGGATACACGGGAGCACTTTGAGGCTTACAGAGAAAAAGGATATTTTCAGACCGAAACTGGAGAGAAGCTTTCCGAGGAACTACATCATGACGTGTGCATTCCACTCACAGTGTTTTACCTCTCTTCTCATACAGCGTCAGCGAAACCCTTTTGGGGAAACAGGTACCAAATGATATTCTGGAGCATGTTGATGCTGATGGTGGAAAGGAAAATAGCCTCTGACAAAAACTGGAAAGAAGGTTTCTAGGAAACTTCTCTGTGATATGTGTTATCAACATCCATAGATAAAGCTTTCGTTATATTATGGACCATGGAAATTATCATGAACGGGTCCATGAAGGGAACTTTGGGAGCACATTTAGGAGTATAGTGATAAAGGAAATATCTTCAGATAAACACTGGAAAGAAACTTTATGTGAATCTGCTTTATGCTATGTTTATTTATCTCACATAGATGAAGCTTTCTCTACATTACACAGACTGAAAACTCCCTCGTGGGTGGATCTGCAAAGGGATATTTAGGTTCACATTTGAGCATATGGTGAAATAGGAAATATAGTCAGATAAAAACTGAAGAGAAGCTTTCTGAGAAACTGCTTGTTGATGTGAGCATTCCACTCAGGGAGTTATAACTTTCTTCTCACAAGGCACAGTTTGAACACTGTTCCTGTAAAACCAAAAGAGTGATATTCGGAGCACATGAAAGACTATGGCAAAAAGTGAAATGACGCCCAATAAAACCAGAAAGCATCACTCTAAGAAATTACCCTCTGACATGTCCATTCATTTCATAGGGTTAAAACTTACTCTGCATTTCCCAGTTTGAAAGTCGGTCCTTGAGGTTTACACAAAAGGATACTAAGTGGCAATCAGGGGCCTGTGTCGAGCAAGAAAATGTCTTCCATCAGAAACTGGAGAGAAGCTTTCTGCGCATCTCTTTTGTGATGTTTGCATTCATCTCATAGAGTTAAATCATTCCTTGAATTGAGCAGTTTGAAATCACTGTTTCTGTGGAATTTGAGAAAGGACATTTGGAAATGCTCTTTAGAATATCCTCAAAAAGAAATAACCTCAGAGAGAAACCAGAAGGAAGCTTTCTGTGAAGCTGCTCTGTGTCACGTGAATTGAACTCACAGAGTTAAGCTTCTCGTTTCATTGAGCAGTATCAAAACACTGTTTTTGTATAATCTGAGAAGGGATATTCAGCAGCGCTTTGAGACTCATGGTGAGAAAATAAATGACTTCAGAAAGAAACTGGACAAAAGCTTTCTGAGGAACTGCTTTGTGACGTGTGCATTCGACTCACAGAAATATATATTTCTTCTCCTAGAGGATTCTGCAATCCCTTGAGGAGAAAACGCTACCAAGACACATTTGGGAGTATAGGGACGGCTCTGGTGAAAATGGAAATATACTGAGAAAAAAACTGGAAAGAAGATTTCTGTGAAACTGCTTTGTGTTACATATATTGATTAATCTCACATAGATAAAACTTTTCTTATATTACGCAGTTCGGAATCTCCGTCATGCACAAATCCGTGAAGGGACATTCGGGAGCACACTCAAGCCTATGGTGAAAGAGAAGGTATCTTCAGATAGAAACTGGATAGAAGCTTTCTGAGAACCTACTTTGTGATGTATGCATTCCACTCAGGGAGGTATATCTCTTTTGTCACAAGGCAGTGTTTGAACACTGTTCCTGTGAAACCAAAAAAGTGATATTTCGGAGTGCAGTGAGGACTATGGCGAATAGTGAAGTGTAGTGAAATAAAATCGAGGAAGAAGCGTTCCAACAATCTACTCTCTGATATGTGCATTGACTTCAAAGAGTTAATGCTTACTCTATGATGCCCAGTTTCGAAACTCACTCTTTGAAGAATCTGTGAAGGGATATTTAGTGATGCCCAGAGGCTTGTGGTTAGCAAGGAAACGTCTTCCTATGAAACCTGCAGAGAAATATTCTGAGCAATTGTTTGCAATGTGTGTATTCGTCTCACAGAGTTAAAAATGTCTTTGGAATGAGCAGCTTAAAATCAGTGTTTTTTTTTGGAATCTGAGGAAGGACATTTAGGAAAGATCCTTAGAAGATGGAGAAAGAATTATCCTCAGGTAAAATCCAGAAGGAAGCTTTCTATGAAACTGCTCCGTGTCATCTCACTCAGTTAAGCCTCTTTTTTCATTCAGCAGTTTTCTAACCCTGTCTATGCTTAGTGTGTGATGGGGTATTCGGGAGCATTTTGAGGCTTGCATTGTAAAAGGAAATAAGTGCAGACCAAAACTGGGTAGAAGCTTTCCGAGAAACTGATTTGTGATGTGGGAATTACACTCACAGTGTTATACCTCTGTTATCAATACCTCTGTTATCATACAGCGTCATGGAAACTCTTTTGGAGAAACAGGTACCAAGTGATATTCAGAAGTATGTTGAAGCCGACAGTTAAAAGGGAAATAGCCTCAGACAAAACATGGAAATAAGCTTTCTGGGAAACTACTCTGTGATATGTGTAACCATCTCACATACTTAAGGCTTTCTTTACATTACACAGTTTGGTAACTGTCATGGAGGAATCCACGGAAGGATCTTCAGGAGCACATTCAGGACTATGGTGAAAAAGGAAATACCTTCAGATAAAAACTGGAAAGAAGCTTTCTGTGAATCTGCTTTTTGCTATGTTTATTCATCTCACATAGAGGAAGCTTGCTTTACATTACGCAGTTTGGATAGTCCCTCGTGGATGAATCCACGAAGGGATATTTAGGATCACATTCGGCCCTATGGTGAAATAGGAAATATAGTCAGATAAAATTGGAGAGAAGCTTTCTGAAAAACTGCTTAGTGATGTGTGCATTCCACTCAGGGAGTCATCACTTTCTTCTCATAAGGCACAGTTTGAACAGTGTTCCTGGAAAACTAAAAGAGTGATATTCAGAGCACACTGAAGACTATGGCAAAAAGTGAAATATCATCCAATAAAAAACAGAAAGGAGCACTCGAAGAAACTGCTCTCTGACTTCTCTATTCTTTTCACAGGGTTAAAGCTTCCTCTACGTTTCCCAGTTTGAAAGTCGGTCTTTGAGGGTTCTGAGAAGGGATAGTAAGTGGCAACCGGAGGTCTGTGTCGAGCAATGAAATATCTTCCATCGAAAATTGGAGCGAAGCTTTCTGTGCAACTCTTTTGTGATGCTTGTATTCATCCCATAGAGATAAATCATTCTTTTCCTGAAACCTTTGAAATCACTGTTTCTGTGGAATCTGATAAAGGACATTTGGAAACGCTCTTTAGAACACCCTGAAAAAGAAATAACGTCTGAGAGAAACCAGGATGAAAGTTTCTGTGAAACTGCTTTGTGCCACGAGAATTCCACCCACACAATTAAGCCACACTTTTCGTTGAGCAATATCATACCACTGTATTTGTTTAGTCTGCGAAGGGATATTCATCAGCACTTTGAGATTCGAGGGGAGAAAGGAAACGTCTTCAGATAGAAACTGGAGAGAAGCTTTCTGAGGAGCTATATTGTGACATGTGCATTCCACTCACAGAAGCATACCTTTCTTCTCCTAGAGGATACCGGAATCCCTTTTGGAGCAAAAGCTAGCAAGAGACATTCTGGAGTATAGGCACTGCTGTGGTGAAAAAGGAAATATCCTCAGACAAAAACTGGAAAGAAGATTTCTGTGAAACTTCTTTGTTAGATATATGTAGTCAACTCGCATAGTTAAAACTTTGCTTATATTAGGCAGTTTGGAAACTCCGTCATGCACAGATCCGCGAATGGACATTCGGGACCACATTCAGGCCTACGGTGAAAGAGGAGATATCTTCAGATAAAAACTGGATAGAAGCTTTCTGAGAAACTACTTCGTGATGTATGCATTCCACTCAGGGAGTTATATCTGTTTTCAATCAAGGCAGTGTTTGAATACTATTCCTCTGAAGCTGAAAAAGTGATATTTAGGAGCTCATTGAGGACTATGGCGAATTGTGAAATATACTGATATAAAATCGAGGAATAAGGGTTCCAAGATTCTGCTGGCTGATATGTGCATTCACTGCACAGAGTTAATGGTTACTCTATGTTTCCTAGTCTCGAAACTCTGTCGTTGAATAATCTGTGAAGGGATATTTAGTGACGCCCAGAGGCTTGTGGTGAACAAGGAAACGTCTTCCGATGAAACCCTGGGAGAAATTCTGAGTAACTGCTTTGCGATGTGTGTATTCATCTCAAAGAGGTAAACCATTCTTTGGACAGAGCAGCTTGAAATCACAGTTTTTGTGGCACCTGAGGAAGGACATGTGTGAACGATCCTTAGAATATGGAGAAAGAAATATTCTCAGGTAAAATCCAGAAGGAAGCTATCTGTGAAACACCTCTGTGTAGCCTTAATTATTCTCACTCGGTTAAGCCTCTCTTTTCATTGTGCAGTTTTCAAACCCTGTGTATGTTTAGCGTGTGAAGGGATATTCGGGAGCTCTTTGAGGCTTGCGGTATAAAAGGAAATGAGTTCAGACCGAAACTGGAGAGAACCTTTCCGAGGAACTGCTTTGTGACGTGTGCATTCCACTCACAGTGTTACACCTCTATTCTCATACAGCCTCGGGGAAACCATTTTGGAGAAACAGGTACCAAGTGATATTCAGTAGCATGTTGATGCCAATGGTGAAAAGGGAAATAGCTTCAGACAAAAACTGGAAAGAAGCTTTCTAGGAAACTACTCTGTGATATGTGTAATCTTCTCACATAGATGAAACTTTCTTTACATTACACAGCTTGGAAACTGTCATGGATGGATACACGAAGAGACCTTCATGGGCAAATTCAAGACTATGGTGAAAAAGGAAACATCTTCAGATAAAAACTGGAAAGAAGCTTTCTGTGAATCTGCTTTTTGCTATGTCTATTCGTCTCACATAGATGATGCTTTCTTTACATTATGCAGCTTGGAAACTCCCTCCTGAATGGATCCGCAAAGGTATATTTGGGATCGCTTTTGGGCCTATGGTGAAATAGGAAATATAGTCAGATAAAAACTGGAGAGAAGCATTCAGAGAAACTCTTTGGTGATGTAAGCATTCCACTCAGGGACTTATAACTTTCTTCTCATAAGGCACAGGTTGAACACTGTTCCTGTAAAACCAAAAGAGTGATATTCGGAGCACATTGAAGACTATGGCAAAAAGTGACATGTCATCCAATAAAAAATAGAAAGAAGCACTCGAAGAAAATGTTCTCTGACATGCAAATTCTTTACACAGAGTTAAAGTTGACTCTACATTTCCCAGTTTGAAAGTCGTTCTTTGAGGGTTCTGCGAAGGGATAGTAAGTGGCAACCGGAGGCCTGTGTTGAGCAAGGAATTGTCTTCCATGGAAAACTGGAGAGAAGCTTTCTGCACAACACTTTTGTGATGTTTGTATTCATCTCATAGAGTTAAATCATTCTTTGGATTGAGCAGTTTGAAGTCACTCTTTCTGTGGATTCTGAGAAAGGACATTTGAAAAGGCTCTTTAGAACATCCTGAAAAAGAAATAATCTCAAAGATAAACAAGAAGGAAGCTTTCTGTGAAACTGCTCCGTGTCACGTGAATTCTGCTCACACAGTTAAGCTTCTCTTTTTGTAGAGCAGTATCAAACACTGTTTTTGTTTATTCTGAGAAGGGATTTTCAGGAGCTCTTTGAGAGTCACGGTGAGAAAGGAAACGTCCTCAGATAAAAACTGGAGAGAAGCTTTCTGAGGAGCTGCTTTGTGATGTGTGCATCCCACTCTCAGAAATATACCTTTCTTCTCCTAGAGGACTCCGGATTCCCGTTCAAAGTAAAAGCTACCAACAGGCATTTGGGAGTATAGGGATGGCTATGTTTAAAAAGGGAACATCCTCAGACAAAAACTGGAAAGAAGATTTCTGTGATACTGCTTTGTGTTAGATATATTTATTAATCTAGCATAATAAAATTTTTTCTTATATTACACAGTTTGCAAACTCCATCATGCATGGATCCACGAACGGACATTCAGGAGTACATTAAGGCCTACGGTGAAAGAGGAGATATCTTCAGATAAAAACTGGATGGAAGCTTTCTGAGAAACTACTTTGTGATGTACGCATTCTACTCAGGGAGTTATACCTCTTTTCTCACAAGGCAGTGTGTGAACACTGTTCCTGTGAAACCGGAAATGTGATATTTCAGAGTGCTTTGAGGACTATGGCAAATAGTGAAATATACTGAAATAAAATCGAGGAAGAAGCGTTCCAAGAATCTGCTCTCTGATATGTGCATTCACTTCACAGAGTTAATGGTTACTCTATATTGATCAGTTTCGAAACTTTGTCTTTGAAGAATCTGTGAAGGGATATTTAGTGAAGCCAGGAGGCTTTTGGTGAGCAAGGAAACGTCTTTCAATGAAACCTGCAGAGATACTTTCTGAGCAACTGCTTTGCGATGTGGGTATTCATCCGATGTGGGTATTCATCTCATAGAGTTCAACCTTTCTTTGGATTGAGCAGCTTGAAATCAATGTGTTGGTGGAATCTGAGGAAGGACATTAGGGAACAAACCTTAGAACACGTAGAAACAAATATCCTCAGGTAAAATCCAGAAGAAAGCTTTCTGTGGAAGTGCTCTGTGTGGTCTTAACTCCTCTCACTAAATTAAGCCTGTCTTTTCATTGAGTAGTTTTCCAACCCTGTATTTGTTTAGGGTGTGATGGAATATTCGGGAGCACTTTGAGGCTTACGGTGAAAAAGGAAATATGTTCAGACCGAAACTGGAAAGAAGGTTTCCAAGGAACTGTTTTGTGATGTGTGCATTCCACTCACAGTGTTATACCTCTCTTCTCATACAGCATCAGGGAAACCCTTTTGAAGCAACAGGTACCAAGTGATGTTCGGGAGCATGTTGATCCCGATGGTGAAAAGGGCAATAGCCTCAGTCAAAAACTGGTAAGAAGATTTCCAGGAAACTGCTCTGTGATACGTGTAATCATCTCACATAAATAAAGCTTTCTTTACATTACACTGCTTGGAAACTGTCATGGATGGATCCACGAAAGGACACAGCACATCGAGGACTATGGTGAAAAAGGAAATATCTTCAGATAAAAAGTGGAAAGAAGCTTTATATGAATATGCTTTTTGCTATGTTTTTTCATCTCACATAGATGACTCTTTCTTTACATTACACAGCTTGGAAACTGTCATGGATGGATCCACGAAGGGACTTTTGTGGGCACATTCAAGACTATGGTGAAAAAGGAAATATCTCCAGATAAAAACTGGAAAGAAGTTTTCTGTGAATTTACTTTTTGCTATGTTTATTCATCTCATATAGATGAAGCTTTCTTTCCATTACGCAGCTTATTTAGTCCCTCGTGGATGTATCCGCGAAGGGATATATGGGATCACATTCGGGCCTATGGTGAAGTAGGAAATATAGTCAGATAAAAACTGGAGAGAAGCTTTCTGAGAAACTGATTGCTGTTGTGAGCATTCCACCCAGGGAGTTATACCTTTTTACTTATAAGGCACAGCTTAACAGTGTTCCTGTAAAACCAAAAGAGTGATATTCGGAGCACATTGAAGACTATGGCAAAAAATGAAATGTCGTCCAATAAACAACAGAATGAAGCACAGAAAGAAACTGCTCTCTGACATGTCCATTCTCTTCACAGGGTTAAAGCTTACTATACATTTCCCAGTTTGAAAGTCGGTCTTTGAGGGTTCTGCAAAGGCATACTAAGTTTCAACCGGAGGCCTGTGTCGAGCAAGGAAATGTCTTCCATCAAAAATTGGAGAGAAGCTTTCTGCGCAACTCTTTTGTGACGTTTGTATTCTTCTCATAGAGTTGAATCATTCTTTGGATTGAGCAGGTTGAAATCACTGTCTCTGTGGAATCTGAGAAAGGACATTTGGAAATGCTCTTTAGAATATCCTGAAAAAGAAATAACCTCAGAGAGAAACCAGAAGGAAGCTTTTTGTGAAAATGTTCTGTGTCACGTGAATTTCTCTCAGACAGTTAAACTTCTCTTTTCGTTGAGCAGTATCATAACACTGTTTTATTTTTGTCTGAGAAGGGATATTCAGGAGTACTTTGAGCCTCATGGTGAAAAAGGAAACGTCCTCAGATAGAAACTGGAGAGAATCTTTCTGAGGAGCCACTATGTGATGTGTGCATTCCACTCTCAGAAATATACCTTTCTTCTCCTAGAGGATTCCGCAATTCCATTTAGAGAAAAAGCTACCAAGAGACATTCAGGAGTATAGGGATTGCTACGGTGAAAAAGGAAACATCCTCAGACAAAAACTGGAAAGAAGACTTTTGTGATACTGCTTTTGTGTTAGATATATCTATTCATTTCGCATAATAAAAATAGTTATTATATTACACAGTTTGCAAACTCTGTCATGCAGGGATCCACGAAGGGACATTCAGGAGCACTTTGAGGCCTACGGTGAAAGAGGAGATATCTTCAGATAAAAACTGGATGGAAGCTTTCTGGGAAACTACTTTCTGATGTACGTATTTCATTCAGGGAGTTATACCTCTTTTCTCACAAGGCCGTGTGGGAACACTATTCCTTTGAAACCGAAAAAGTGATATTTCACAATGTTTGAGGACTATGGCGAATAGTGAAATGTACTGATATTAAATCGAGGAAGAAGCGTTTCAAGAATCTGCTCTAAGTTATGTGCATTCAGTTCACAGCGTTAATGGTTACTCTATGTTGGTATGTGAAGGGATATTTAGTGACGCCAGAGGCTTGTGGTCAGCAAGGAAATGTCTTCCGATCATACCTGCTGTGAAACTTTCAGAGGAACTGCTTTGCAATTTGTGCATTCGTCTCATAGAGTTCAACCATTCTTTTGATTGAGCAGGTTGAAATCACTCTTTTTGAGGAATGTGAAAAATGACATTGGGGAATGATCCTTAGATCATGGAGAAAGAAATATCCTCAGGTAAAATCCAGAAGGAATGTTTCTGTGAAACTGCTCTGTGTCGTCTTAATTCCTCTCGCTCTGTTCAGCCTCTCTTTTCATTGAGCAGTTTTCTAACCCTGTGTATGTTTAGCGTGTGATGGGATATTCGGGAGCACTTCAAGGCCTATGGTGAAAAAGGAAATATGTTCAGACCGAAACTGGATAGAAGCTTTCCGAAGAACTGCTTTGTGACGTGTGCATTCCACTCAAAGTGTTATACCTCTCTTCTCATACAGCGTCGGGGAAACCTTTCTGGAGAAACAGGCTTCAAGTGATATTCAAGAGCATGATGATGCCATTGGTGAAAAGGGAAATAGCCTCAGACAAAAACTGGAAGGAACCTTTCTAGGAAACGACTCTGATATATGTAATCATCTCACATAGATAAAGCTTTCTTTACATTACACAGCTTGGAAACGGTCATGGACGGATCCATGAAGGGACCTTGGGGAGCACATTCAGGAATATGGTGAAAAAGAAAATATCTTCAGATAAAAACTGCAAAGAAGCTTTCTGTGAATCTGCTTTTTTCCATGTTTATTCATCTCACAAAGATGAAGCTTTCTTTACATTACGCAGCTTGGAAAATCCCTCGTGGATGGACTTGCAAAGGGATTTTTGGATCACATTCGGGCCCATGGTGAAATAGGAAATATAGTCAGATAAAAACTGGAGAGAAGATTTTTGAGAAACTGCTTGCAGATGTGAGCATTCCACTCAGGGAGTTTAACTTTCTTCTCATAAGGAACAGTTTGAACACCGTTCCTGTAAAACCAGAAGAGTGATATTCAGAGCACATTGAAGACTATGGCAAAAATTGAAATGTCATCCAACAAAAAGCAGAAAGAAGCACTAGTAGAAATTTCTCTCTGACATTTCCATTCTTTTCACAGGGTTAAAGTTTACTATACATTCCCAGTTTGAAAGTCAGTCTCTGAGGGTTCTGCCAAGGGTTAGTAAGTGGCAACCGGAGGTCTGTGTCGAGCAAGGAAATTTCTTGCATCGAAAATTGGAGAGAAGCTTTCTGCGCAACTCTTTTGTGATGTTTCAATTCATCCCATAAAATTAAATCATTCTTTGAATGGAGCAGTTTGAAATCACCGTTTCTGTGGAATCTGAGAAAGGACATTTGGAGACGCTCCTTAGAATATCCTGAAAAAGAACTAACCTCAGAGAGAAACCAGAAGGAAGCTTTCTGTGAAACTGCTCTATGTCACGTGAATTCCACTCACACAGTTAAGCTTCCCTTTTCATTGAGCAGTAACATAACACTGTTTTTGTTTAATCTGCAAAGGGATATTCAGGAGGGACTTGAGGGTTATGGTGAGAAAGGAAACATCTTCAGATAGAAACTGGAGAGAAGTTTCTCAGAAGCTGTTTTGTGACGTGTGCATTCTACTCACAGAAATATACCTTTCTTCTCATAGAGGATACCGGAAATCCTTTTGGAGAAAATCTACCAGGAGACATTCGGGATTATAGGGACAGCTATGGTGAAAAAGGAAATATCCTCAGACAAAAACTGGAAAGAAGATATCTGTGAAAGTGCTTTGCATTACGTATATTGATTCATCTCGCATAGTTAAAACTTCTCTTATATTGCAAAGTTTGGAAATTGTACCATGCACACATCTGCGAAGGGACATTCGGGGGCACATTCAGGCCTACAGTGAAAGAAAAGATATCTTCAGATAAAAACTGGATAGAAACTTTCTGAGAAAATACTATGTAATGTATGCATTCCATGCAGGGAGTTTAACCACCTCTTTTCTCACAAGGCAGTGTTTGAACACTGTTTCTGTATAATCAAAAAGTGATATTTTGGAGCGTTTTGAGGACTATGGTGAATATCGAAATATACAGAAATAAAATCAAGGGAGAAGCGTTCCAGGAATATGCTCTCAGATATGTTGATTCCGTTCACAGTGTTAATGCTTACTCTATGTTGCTGAGTTCCGAAACTCTGTCTTTGAAGAATCTGTGAAGGGATATTTAGTGACGACCGGTGCTTCTGGTGAGCATGGAAATGTCTACCGATGAAAACTGCAGAGAAACTTTATGAGCAACTGCTTTGTGATGTGTGTATTCGTCTCATAGAGTTAAACGATTCTTTGTAATGAACAGCATGAAATCACAGTTTTTGTAGCATCTGAGGGAGGACATTGGGGAACGATTCTTAGAATATGGAGAAAGTAATATCCTCAGGTAAAATCCAAAAGGAAGATTTCTTTGAAACTGCTTTGGGTCGTGTTAAATCCTCTCGCTCAGTTAAGCCTCTCTTTTCATTGTGCGGTTTTCTAACCCTGTGTATATTTGGTGTGTGATGGGATATTCGGGAGCACTTTGATGCTTATGGTGAAATAGGAAACATGTTCAGACCGAAACTGGAAAGAAGCTTTCCGAGGAACTGCTTTGTGACGGGTGCATTCCACTCGCAGTGTTATACCTCTCTTCTCATACAGAGTCGGGGAAATCCTTTTGAAGAAACAGGTACCAAGTGATATTTGGGAGTATGTTGATCCCGATGGTGAAAAGGGCAATAACCTCAGTCAAAAACTGGAAAGAAGATTTCCAGGAAACTACTCTGTGATACCAGTAATCATCTCACATAAATAAAGCTTTCTTTACATTACGCTGCTTGGAAACTTTCATGGATGGATCCACGAAAGGACCTTCGGGGCACATTCAGGACTATGGTGAAAAAGGAAATATCTTCGGATTAAAACTGGAAAGAAACTTTCTGTGAATCTGCTTTTTGCTATGTTTATTCATCTCACATAGATGAAGCTTTCTTTACATTACACAGCTGGGAAACTCCCTCGTGGATGGAACTGCGAAGGGATACTTGGGGTCACATTTGGGCCTATGGTGAAATAGGAAATGTAGTCTGATAAAAACTGGAGAGAAACATTCGGAGAAACTGCTTGGTGATGTGTGCATTCCACTCAGGGAGATATCACTTTCTTCTCGTAAGGCACACTTTGAACACTGTTCCTGTAAAATCAAAAGAGACATATTTGGAGCACATTGAAGACTATGGCAAAAAGTGAAATGTCATTCAATAAAAAGCAGAAAGAAGCACTCGAAGAAACTGCTCTCTGACATGTCCATTATTTTCACAAGGTTAACGCTTACTTTCCATTTCCCAGTTTGAAAGTCGGTCTTTGAGGGATCTGTGAAGGGATAGTCAGTGGCAACCGGAGGCCTGTGTCGAGCAAGGAAGTGTCTTCCATCGAAAATTGGAGAGAATCTTTCTACGCAACAGTTTTGTGATGTTTGTATTCATCTTAGAGAGTTAAATCATTCTTTGGATTGAGCAGGTTGAAATCACTGTTTCTGTGGAATTTGGGAAAGGACATTTGGAGATGCTCTTTAGAATATCCTGAAAAAGAAATAACCTCAGAGAGAAACCAGAAGGAAGCTTTCTGTGAAACTGCTCTGTGTCACGTGAATTCTGCTCACACAGTTAAGCTTCCCTTTTCATTGAGCAGTATCATAACACTGTTTTTGTTTAGTCTGCAAAGGAATATTCAGGAGTGTCTTGAGGGTTATGGTGAGAAAGGAAACGTCTTCAGATAGAAACTTGAGAGAAGCTTTCCAAGGAGCTGTTTTGTGACGTGTGCATTCCACTCACAGAAATATACCTTTCTTCTCATAGCGGATTCCGGAATCACTTTTGGAGAAAAAGCTACCAAGAGACATTCGGGATTATAGGGATGGCTATGGTGAAAAAGGAAGTATCGTCAGAGAAATACTGGAAAGAAGATTTCTGTGAAACTGCTTTGCATTACATATATTGATTCATCTCGCATAGTTAAAATTTTCTTATATTACGCACTTTGAAAATTGTGCTATGGACGCATCCACGAAGTGACATTCAGGGGCGCATTCAGGCCTACGGTGAAAGAGGAGATATCTTCAGATAAAAATTGGATAGAAACTTTCTGAGAAACTGCTTTGTGATGTATGTATTCCAAGCAGGAAATTATAACTCTTTTCTCACAAAGCAGTGTTTGAACACTGTTCCTGTTAATCAAAAGGTGATATTTGGGAGTGCTTTGAGGACTATGGCAAATATTGAAATAGAGAAATAAAATCGAGGAAGAAGCATTCCAAGAATCTGCTCTCAGATATGTGCATTCAGTTCACAGAGTTAATGCTTACTCTATGTTGCTGAGTTACGAAACTCTGTCATTGAAGAATCTGTGAAGGGATATTTAATGACGCCCGGTACTTGTGGTGAGCATGGAAACGTTTGCTGATGAAAACTGCAGAGAAACTTTCTGAGCAACTGCTTTGCAATGTGTGTACTCGTCTCATAGAGTTATACCATTCTTTGGATTGAGCAGCTTGAAATCCCAGTTTTTGTGGCTTCTGAGGAAGGACATTGGGCAACGAACCTTAGAATATGGAGAAAGAAATTTCCCCAGGTAAAATCCAGAAAGATTTCTGTGAAACTACTCTGTGTCATCTTAAATCCTCTCGCTCAGTTAAGCCTTTCTCTTCATTGTGTAGTTTTCTAACCATGTGTATGTTTAGCATGTGATGGGATATTCAGGAGCACTTTGAGGCTTACGGTGAAAAACATATATTTTCAGGCCGAAACTGAAGAGAAGCTTTCCGAGGAAGTACTTCATGATGTGTGCATTCCACTCACAGTGTTTTACCTCTCTTCTCATACAGCGTCAGCGAAACTCTTTTGGGGAAACAGGAACCAAGTGATATTCGGGAGCATGTTGATGCCGATGGTGGAAAGGAAAATAGCCTCTGACAAAAACTGGAAAGAAAGTTTCTTGGAAACTACTCTGTGATATGTGTAATCATCATCCATAGATAAAGCTTCCTTTACATTATGCAGCTTGGAAACTATCATGGACGGTTCCACGAAGGGACCTTCGGGAGCACATTTAGGACTATAGTGAAAAAGGAAATATCTTCAGATAAAAACTGGAAAGAAACTTTCTGCGAATCTGCTTTATGCTATGATTTTCATCTCACACAGATGAAGCTTTCTTTACATTACGCAGCATGAAATATCCCTCGTGGGTGGATCCGCAAAGGAATATTTGAGATCACATTCGGGCCTATGGTGAAATAGGAAATATTGTCATATAAAAACTGAGGAGAAGCTTTCTGAGAAACTGCTTGGTTATGTGAGCATTCCACTCAGGGAGTTATAACTTTCTTCTCACAAGGCACAGTGTGAACATGGTCCCTGTAAAACCAAAAGAGTGATATTCGGAGCACATTGTAGACTACGTCAAAAAGTGAAATGACGTCCAATAAAAAACAGAAAGAAGCACTCAAAGAAACTGCTCTCTGACATGTCCATTCTTTTCATAGGGTTAAAACCTACTCTGCATTTCCCAGTTTGAAAGTCGGGCTTTGAGGTTCACGCGAAAGGATAGTAAGTGGCAAACGGGGGCCTGTATCGAGCAAGAAAATGTCTTCCATGGAAAATTAGAGAGAAGCTTTCTGCGCAACTCTTCTGTGATGTTTGTATTCATCTCATAGAGTTAAATCATTCCTTCGATTGAGCAGTTTGAAATCACTGTTTCTGTGGAATTTGAGAAAGGACATTTGGAAACGCTCTTTAGAATATCCTGAAAAAGAAATAACCTCAGAGAGAAACCAGAAGGAAGCTTTCTGTGAAACTGCTCTGTTTCACGTGAATTCTGCTCACACACTTAAGCTTCTCGTTTCTTTGAGCAGTATCAAAACACTGTTTTTGTTTAAATTGAGAAGGGATAATCAGGAGCACTGTCAGACTCACCGTGAGAAAAGAAACGTCTTCAGAAAGAAACTGGACAAACCCTTTCTGAGGAGCTGCTTTGTGACAGGTGCATTCCACTCAGAGAAATATACCTTTCTTCTCATAGAGGATTCCGGAATCTCTTCAGGAGAAAACGCTACCAAGAGACATTTGGGTGTATAGGGACAGCTCTGGTGAAAAAGGAAATATACTCAGACAATAACTGGAAAGAAAATTTCTGTGAAACTGCTTTGCGTTACATATATTGATTCATCTCGCATAGTTAAAACTTTTTTTTATATTACACAGTTTGTAAACTCCGTCATGCACAAATCCGCGAAGGGACATTCGGGAGCACACTCAGTCCTACGGTGAAAGAGGAGATATCTTCAGATAAAATCTGAACAGAAGCTTTCTGAGAACCTACTTTTTGGGGTATGCATTCCACTCAGGGAGTTATACCTCTTTGCTCACAAGGCAGTGTTTGAACACTGTTCCTGTGATACCAAAAAAGTGATATTTTGGAGCGCTACGAGGACTATGGCAAATAGTGAAATAAAATCGAGGAAGAAGCGTTCCAAGAATCTACTCTCTGATATGTGCATTGACTTCACAGAGTTAATGCTTATTCTAGGATGCCCAGTTTCGAAACTCCGTCTTTGAAGAATCTGTGAAAGGATATTTATTGACGCCGAGAGGCTTGTGGTGAGCAAGGAAACGTCTTCCGATGAAACCTTCAGAGAAACATTATGAGCAACTGTTTGCGATGTGTGTATTCACCTCATAGAGTTAAACCTGTCCTGGATTGAGCAGCTTGAAGTCACTGTTTTTGTGGAATCTGAGGAAGGACATTTGGGAAAGATCCTTAGAATATGGAGAAAGAAATATCCACAGGAAAAATCCAGAGGGAAGCTTTCTTTGAAACTGCTGTTTGTTGTCTTAATTTCTATCGCTCAGTTAAGCCACTCTTTTCATTGATCAGTTTTCTAACCCTGTGTATGTTTAGCATGTGATGGCATATTCGGGAGCACATTGAGGCTTACGGTGAAAAAGCAAATATATTCAGGCTGAAACTGGAGAGAAGCTTTCCGAAGAACTGCTTTGTGACGTGTGCATTCCACTCACAGTGTTATACCTCTC
>NW_022292521.1:5500-9056 GCF_002776525.5 Piliocolobus tephrosceles | reverse complement strand
CCGAAAATGGAGAGAAGCTTTCCGAGGAACTGCTTTGTGACGTGTGCGTTCCACTCACAGAAATATACCTTTCTTCTCATAGAGGATTCCGGAATCCCTTTTGGAGAAAAACTACCAAGAGACATTCGGGAGCATAGGGAAGGCTATGGTGAAAAAGAAAATATGCATAGACAAAAACTGGAAAGAAGATTTCTGTGAAACTGCTTTGTGTTAGATATATTTAATCATGTCACATAGTTAAAACTTTTCTTATATTATGCAGTTTGGAATCTCTGTGATGCAGGGATCCATGAAGGGACATTCGGGAGCACATTCAGGCCTACAGTGAAAGAGGAGATATCTTCAGATAATAAGTGGATAGAAGCTTTCTGAAAAACAACGTTGTGAGGTACACATTCCACTCAGGGAGTTATACCTCTTTTCTCACAAGGCTGTGTTTGAACACTGTTCCTGTGAAACCGAAAATATGATAATTCGGAGAGTCTTGAGGACTATGGTGAATAGTGAAATATACTGAAATAAAATCGAGGAAGAAGCATTCCGAGAATCTGCTCTCTGATATGTGCATTCACTTCAGAGTGTTAATGTTTACTCTATGTTACCCAGATTCGAAACTCTGTCCTTGAACAATCTGTGAAGGGATATTTAGTGACGTCTAGAGGCTTGTGGTGAGCAAGGAAACGATTTCGATGATATATGCAGAGAAACTTTCAGAGCAACTGGTTTGTGATGTGTGCATTCATCTCATAGAGTTCAACCTTTCTTTGGGTTGAGCAGCTTGAAATAAATGTGTTGGTGGAATCTGAGGAAGGACATTAGGGAACGAACCTTAGAACATGGAGAAACAAATATCCTCCGGTAAAATCCAGAAGGAAGCTTTCTGTGAAACTGCTCTGTGTCATCTTAATTCCTCTCGCTAAATTAACCTTCTCTTCTCATTGAGTAGTTTTCCAACCCTGTATTTGTTTAGGGTGTGATGGAATATTCGGGAGCACTTTGAGGCTTACAGTGAAAAAGGAAATATGTTCAGACCGAAACTGGAGAGAACCTTTCTGAGGAACTTCTTTGTGACGTGCGCATTCCACTCGCAGTGTTATATCTCTCTTCTCATACAGCCTCGGGGAAACCTTCTTGAAGAAACAGGTACCATGTAATATTCGGGAGCATGTTTATCCCGACGGTGAAAAGGGCAATAGCCTCAGTCAAAAACTGGAAAGAAGATTTCCAGGAAACTACTCTGTGATACGTGTAATCATCTCACATAAATAAAGCTTTCTTTAAATTACACTGCTTAGAAACTGTCATGGACGGATCCACGAAAGGACTTTCGGGAGCACATTCAGGACTATGGTGAAAAAAGGAAATATCTTCAGATAAAAACTGGAAAGAAGCTTTATATGAATCTGCTTTTGCTATGTTTATACATCTCACATAGATGAAGCTGTCTTTACATCATGCAGCTGGCAACTCCCTCGTGAATGGATCCGCGAAGGGATATTTGGGATAACATTCGGGCCTATGGTGAAATAGGAAGTATAGTCAGATAAAAACTGGAGAGAAGCATTCTGAGACACTGCTTGGTGATGTGAGCATTCCACTCAGGGAGTTATAACTTTCTTCTCATAAAGCACAGTTTGAACACTGTTCCTGTAAAAGCAAAAGAGTGATATTCGGAGCACATTGAAGAGTATGGCAAAAAGTGAATTGTCGTCCAATAAAAAACAGAAAGATGCACTCGAAGAAATTGCTCTCTGACATGTCCATTTTTTTCACAGTGTTAAAGCTTATTCTACATTTCCGAGTTTGAAAGTCGGTCTTTGAGGGTTCCGCGAATGGATAATAAGTGGCAACCCAGGGCGTGTTTCGAGCAAGGTATTGTCTTCCATCGAAAATTGGAGAGAAACTTTCTGCGCAACTATTTTGTGATGTTTGTATTCATCTCATAGAGTTAAATCATTCCTTGGATTGAGCATGTTTTAAATCACTATTTCAGAGGAATTTGAGAAAGGACATTTGGAAACGGTCCTTAGAGTATCCTGAAAAAGAAAATAACCTCAGAGAGAAACCAGAAGGAATCTTTCTGTGAAACTGCTCTGTGTCACGTGAAATTGTCTAACACTGTTAAGCTTCTCTTTTCATTGAGCTGTATCAAAACACTGTTTTTGTTTATTCTGAGAAGGGATATTCAGGAGAACTTTGAGACTCATTGTGAGAAAAGAAATGCCTTCAGAAAGAAACAGGAGAAAAGCTTTCTGAGGAGCTGCTTTGTGACGTGTGCATTCCAGTCACAGAAATATACCTTTCTTCTAGAGGATTCCAGAATCCCTTTGGGAGAAAAAACTCACAAGAGACATTGGGGAGTATAGGGACGGCTATGGTGAAAAAGGAAATATTCTCAGACAAAAACTGGAAAGAAGACTTCTGTGAAACTGCTTTGTGTTAGATATATTTCTTAATCTCACATAGTTAAAACTTTTCTTATATTATGCAGTTTGGAATCTCCCACATGCACGGATCGGCGAAGGGACATTCAGTAGCACATTCAGCCCTACGGTGAAAGAGGAGATATCTTCAGATAAAAACTGGATAGAAGCTTTCTGAGAAACTACTTTGTGATGTATGCATTCCACTCAGTGAGTTATACCTCTTTTCTCACAGGCAGTGTTTGAACACTGTTCCTGTGAAACCGAAAAAGTGGTATTTCGGTACACATTGAGGACTATGGCGAATAGTGATATATACTGAAATAAAATCGAGGAAGAAGCGTTCCAAGAATCTGCTCTCTGATATGTGCATTCACTTCACAGAGATAATGCTTACTCTATATTGCCCAGTTTTGAAACTCTGTCTTTGGAGAATCTGTGAAGGGATATTTAGTGACTCCCGGAGGCTTGTGGTGAGCAAGGTAACGTCTTCCCATGAAACCTGCAGAGAAATTTTCTGAGCAACTGCTTTGCGATGTGTGTATTCATCTCATAGAAGTAAACCATTCTTGTAATGAGCAGCTCCAAATCTTTGTTTTTGTGGCTTTTGAGGAAGGACATTTGGGAATGATCCTTGGAATATGGAGAAAGAAATATCCTCGGGTAAAATCCAGAAAGAAATTTTCTGTGAAACTGCTCTGTGTCGTCTTAATTCCTCTTGCTCAGTTAAGCCTCTCTTTTCATTGAGCAGTTTTCTAACCCTTTGTATGTTTAGTGCACATTGGGATACTAGGGAGAGCTTTGAGGCTTGCGGTGTAAAAGAAAATATATTCAGAGCGAAACTGGAGAGAAGCTTTCCGAGGAACTGCTTTTTGACGTGTGCATTCCCCTCATAGGGTTATACTTCTCTTCTCATACAGCGTCAGTGAAACACTTTTGGAGTAACAGGTACCAAGTGATATTCGGGAGCATGTAGATGCCGATGGTGAAAAGGGAAATAATCTCAGACCAAAACTGGAAACAAGCTTTCTAGGAAACTATTCTTTGCAATGTGTAATCATCTCACATACATAAACCTTCCTTACATTATGCAGCTTGGAAACTATCATGGACGGATCCACGAAGGGACCTTC
>NW_022292521.1:920-5490 GCF_002776525.5 Piliocolobus tephrosceles | reverse complement strand
AAGGGACCTTCGGGTGCACATTCAGGACTATGGTGAAAAAGGAAATATCATCAGATAAAAATTGGAAAGAAGCTTTCTGTGAATCTGCTTTTTGCTATGTTTATTCATCTCGCATAGATGAAGCTTTCTTTACCTCAGGCAGCTTGGAAACTCCCTCGTGGATGGATCCGCAAAGGGATATTTGGGATCACATGAGGGCCTATGGTGAAATAGGAAATATAGTCAGATAAAAACTGGAGAGAAGTTTTCTGAGAAACTGCTTGGCCATGTGAGCATTCCACTCAGGGAGTTATAATTTCTTCTCATAAGGCACAGTTTAAACTCTGTTCCTGCAAAAACAAAAGAGTGATATTTGGAGAACATTGAAGACTATCGCAAACAGTGAAATGTCATCTAAAGGAAAACAGAAAGAAGCACTCGAAGAAATTGCTTTCTTACAAGTCCATTCCTTTCACAGAGTTAAAGCTTACTCTACATTTCCCAGTTTGAAAGTCGGTCTTCGAGGGTTCTGCAAAGGGATAATAAGTGGCAACCAGAGGCCTGTATTGAGCAAGGAAATGTCTTCCATCGAAAATTGGAGGGAAGCTTTCTGCGCAACTCTTTGGTGATGTTTGCATTCATGTCATAGAGTTAAATCATTTTTGAATGGAGCAGTTTGAAATCACTCTTTCTGTGAAGTCTGAGAAAGGACATTTGGAAACGCTCCTTAGAATATTGTGAAAAAGAAATAACCTCAGAGAGAAACCAGAAGGAAGCTTTCTGTGAAACTGCTCTGTGTCACGTGAATTCTGCTCACACAGTTAAGCTTCTCTTTTCATTGAGCTGTATCATAACACTGTTTTTGATTAGTCTGTGAAGAGATATTCTGGAATGCTTTGAGGCTTATTGTTGAGAAAGGAAACGTCTTCAGATAGAAACGGGAAAGAAGCTTTCTGAGGAGCTGCTTTGTGACGTGTGCATTCCTCTCAGAGAAATATACCTTTCTTCTCCTAGAGGATTCCTGAACCCCTTTTGGAGGAAAAGCTACCAAGAGACATTCGGGAGTATAGGGACAGCTATGGTGAAAAAGGAAATATCCTAAGACAAAAACTGGATAGAAGATTTCTGTGAAACTGCTTTCTGTTATATATATTTAGTCTTCTTGGATAGTTAAAACTTTCCTTATATTACACAGTTTGGAAAGTCCATCATGCACGGATCTGCGAAAGGACATTCGGGAGCACATTCAGGCCTACGGTGAAAGAGGAGATATCTTCAGATAAAAACTCGATAGAAGCTTTCTGAGAAACTACTTTATGATGTATGCCTTCCACTCAGGTTGTTATACCTCTTTTTTCAAAGGGCAGTGTTTGAACACTTTTCCTGTGAGATCGAAAAGGTGATATTTCAGTGCGCATTGTGGACTATGATGAATAGTGAAATATACTGAAATAAAATTGAGGAAGAAACGTTCCAAGAATCTGCTCTTGGATATGTGCTTTCACTTCACAGAGTTATCGCTTACTCTGTGTTGCCCAGTTTCAAAACTCGGAGGCTTGTGATGTGCAAGGAAACGTTCTCCAATGAAACCTGCACAGAAATATTTTTAGGCCTGTGATGAGCAAGGAAACATTCTCTGATGAAACCTGCACAGAAATTTTTTGAGAAACTGCTTTGTGATGTATGTATTTGTCTCATAGAGTTAAACCTTCCTTTGGATGGAGCAGCTTGAAATCAGTGTTTTCTTGGAATCTGAGGAAGGACATTTGGGAACGATCCTTAGATTATGGAGAAAGAAATACCCTCAGGAAATATCCAGAACGAATATTTCTGTAAAACTGCTCAGTGTCATCTTCATTCTTTTCGCTCAGTTAAGCCTCTCTTTTCATTGAAAAGTTTTCTAACCCTGTTTATGTTTAGCATCTGATGGGATATTCGGGAGCACTTTGAGGACTACGGTTAAAAAGAAATATTTTCAGACCGAAACTGGATAGAAGCTTTCCGAGGAACTGCTTTGTGACGTGTGCATTCCGCTCACAGTGTTATACCTCTCCTCTCATACAGCGTCAGGGAAACCCTTTTGGAGGAACAGGTACCAAGTGATATTCAAGAGCTTGCTGATGCCGATGATGAAAAGGGAAATAGCCTCAGATAAAAACTGGAAAAATGCTTTCTAGGAAACTACTCTGTGACATGTGTAATCATCTCACATAGATAAAGCTTTCTTTACAGTATGCAGCTTGGAAACTGTCATGGACGGATCCTTGAAATGACCTCTGGGAGCACATTCAGGAGTATGATGAAAAAGGAAATATATCCGTGTAAAAATTGGAAAGAAGCAATCTCAGAATGTGCTTTTCGTTATGTTTATTTACCTCACATAGATGAAGGTTTTTTTTACATTATGCAGCTTGGAAACTCCCTCATGGATGGATCCACGAGGGGATATTTGGGATCACATTCGGGCGTATGGTGAAATAGAAAATATAGTCAGATAAAAACTGGAGAGAAGCGTCCTGAGAAACTGCTTGGCAATGTGTGCATTCCACTCAGGGAGTTATAACCCTCTTCTCATAAGGCACAGTTTGAAAACTGTTCCTGTAAAACCAAAAGAGTAATATTCGGCGCACATTGAAGACTATGGCAAAAGGTGAAATGTCATCCAATGAAAAACAGAAAGAAGCACTCGAAGAAACTGCTCTCTGACATGTCCATTCCTTTCACAAGGTTAAAGCTTACTCTACATTTCCCAGTTTGAAAGTCCGACTTGGAGGGTTCTGCGAAGGGATAGTAAGTGGCAACTGGAGGCCTGTGTCAAGCAAGGAAATGTCTTCCATCGAAAATTGGAGATAAGCTTTCTGCGCAATTCTTTTGTGATGTTTGTATTCATCTCATAGAGTTAAATCATTCCTTGGATTGAGCAGTTTGAAATCATTGTTTCTTCGGAATCTGAGAATGAACATT
This sequence comes from Piliocolobus tephrosceles, assembly GCF_002776525.5. Classification (NCBI taxonomy): domain Eukaryota; kingdom Metazoa; phylum Chordata; class Mammalia; order Primates; family Cercopithecidae; genus Piliocolobus; species Piliocolobus tephrosceles. The sequence continues at coordinate 2,547 of NW_022292521.1, read as the reverse complement.
TGGAAACACTCTTAAGATTATCCTGAAAAAACCATTAATAACCTCAGAGAGAAAACAGAAGGAAGCTTTCGGTGAAACTTCTCTGTGTCAAGTGAATTCCACTCAATAGTTAAGCTTCTCTTTTCATTGAACAGTATCATAAACTTGTTTTTCTTTAGTCTGCGAAGGGATAATCTGGAACAATTTGAGATTCGCGGTGAGAAAGGAAACGTCTTCAGATAGAAACTGAAGAGAAGCTTTCTGAGGAGCTGCTTTGTGACATCTGCATTCCACTCCCAGAAATATACCTTTCCTCTGCTGGAGGATTCCAGAATCCCTTTTGGAAAAAAGAGCTACCAAGAGACATTCGGAAGTATAGGGACACATACGGTTAAAAAGGAAATATCCTCAGACACAAACAGTAAAGAAGATTTCTGTGAAACTGCTTTTTGTTAGATATATTTATTCATCTCGCATAGTTAAAACTTTTCTTATATTATACAATTTGGAAACTCCGTAATGCACAAATCCACGAAGGGACATTTGGGAGCACATTGAGACCTATTGTGAAAGAGGAGATATCTTCCAATAAAAACTAGATAGAAGCTTTCTGAGAAACTACTTTGTGATATATGCATTCCACACAGGGAATTATACCTCTTTTCTCACAAGGCAGCGTTTGAACACTGTTCCATTGAAACCAAAAATGTGATATTTGGCAGTGCATTGAGGACTATCACGAATAGTGAAATATACTGAAATGAAATCGAGGAAGAAGCGTTCCAAGAATCTGCTCTCTGATATGTGCATTCACGTCACAGAGTTAATGCTTACTCTATGTTGCCCAGTTTGGAAACTCTGTCTTTGAGGAATCTGTGAAGGGATATCTAGTGATGCCCAGAGGCTGGTCGTGAGCAAGGAAACGTCTTCCGATGAAACCTGCAGAGAAAATTTCTGAGCAACTGCTTTGCGATGTGTGTATTCATCTCATAGAGTTAAACCATTCTTTGGATTGAGCAGCTTGAAATCACTGCTTATTTGACATCTGAGGAAGGACATTTGAGAACGATCCTTAGAATATGGAGAAAGAAATATCCTCAGGTAAAATCCAGAAAAAAGCTTTCTGCGAAACTGTCCTGTGTCATCTTAATTCTTCTCACTCAGTTTAGCCTCTCTTTTCATTGAGCAATTTTCTTTTTTTTTATTATTATTATTCTTTAAATTCTAGGGTACATGTGCATAACGTGCAGGTTTGTTACATATGTATATATGTGCCAGGTTGGTGTGCTGCACCCATCAACTCGTCAGCACCCATCAATTCATCATTTATATCAGGTATAACTCCCCAATGCAATCCCTCCCTCCTCCCCCATCCCCATGATAGGCCCCATTGTGTGATGTTCCCCTTCCCGAGTCCAAGTGAGCTCATTGTTCAGTTCCCACCTATGAGTGAGAACATGCGGTGTTTGGTTTTCTCTTCTTGTGATAGTTTGCTAAGAATGATGGTTTCCAGCTGCATCCATGTCCCTACAAAGGACGCAAACTCATCCTTTTTTATGGCTGCATAGTATTCCATGGTGTATATGTGCCACATTTTCTTAATCCAGTCTGTCACTGATGGACATTTGGAATCAACCCAAATGTCCAT
>NW_022292521.1:0-820 GCF_002776525.5 Piliocolobus tephrosceles | reverse complement strand
AGTATTCCATGGTGTATATGTGCCACATTTTCTTAATCCAGTCTGTCACTGATGGACATTTGGGTTGATTCCAAGTCTTTGCTATTGTGAATAGTGCCGCAATAAACATACATGTGCATGTGTCTTTGTAGTAGAATAATTTATAATCCTTTGGGTATATACCCAGTAGTGGGATGGCTGGGTCATATGGTACATCTAGTTCTAGATCCTTGAGGAATTGCCATACTGTTTTCCATAATGGTTAAACTAGTTTACAATCCCACCAACAGTGTAAAAGTGTTCCTATTTCTCCACATCCTCTCCAACACCTGTTGTTTCCTGATTTTTTAATGATTGCCATTCTAACTGGTGTGAGATGGTATCTCATGGTGGTTTTGATTTGCATTTCTCTGATGGCGAGTGATGATGAGCATTTTTTCATGTGTCTGTTGGCTGTATGAATGTCTTCTTTTGAGAAATGTCTGTTCATATCCTTTCCCCACTTTTGGATGGGGTTGTTTGTTTTTTTCTTGTCTATTTGTTTGAGTTCTTTGTAGATTCTGGAAATTAGCCATGCTCATGGATAGGAAGAATCAATATCGTGAAAATGGCTATACTGCCCAAGGTTATTTATAGATTCAATGCCATCCCCATCAAGCTACCAATGAGTTTCTTCACAGAATTGGAAAAAACTGCTTTAAAGTTCATATGGAACCAAAAAAGAGCCTGCATTGCCAAGACAATCCTAAGTCAAAAGGACAAAGCCGGAGGCATCACGCTACCTGACTTCAATCTATACTACAAGGCTACAGTAACCAAAACAGCATGGTACTGGTACCAA
>NW_022292519.1:0-1156 GCF_002776525.5 Piliocolobus tephrosceles | reverse complement strand
TATGAATGTCTTCTTTTGAGAAATGTCTGTTCATATCCTTTCCCCACATTTGGATGGGGTTGTTTGTTTTTTTCTTGTATATTTGTTTGAGTTCTTTGTAGATTCTAGAAATTAGCCCTTTGTCAGATGAGTAGATTGCAAAAATTTTCTCCCATTCTGTAGGTTGCCTGTTCACTCTGATGATAGTTTCTTTTGCTGTGCAGAAGCTCTTTAGTTTAATGAGATCCCATTTGTCAATTTTGGCTTTTGCTGCCGTTGCTTTTGGTGTTTTAGACATGAAGTCCTTGCCCGTGCCTATGTCCTGAATGGTACTACCTAGATTTTCTTCTAGGGTTTTTATGGTATTAGGTCTAACACTTAAGTCTCTAATCCATCTTGAATTAATCATCGTATAAGGAGTAAGGAAAGGATCCAGTTTCAACTTTCTACTTATGGCTAGCCAATTTTCCCAGCACCATTTATTAAATAGGGAATCCTTTCCCCATTTCTTGTTTTTGTCAAGTTTGTCAAAGATCAGATGGTTGTAGATGTGTGGCATTATTTCTGAAGGCTCCGTTCTGTTCCATTGGTCTATATCTCTGTTTTGGTACCAGTACCATGATGTTTTGGTTACTGTAGCCTTGTAGTATAGTTTGAAGTCAGGTAGCGTGACGCCTCCGGCTTTGTCCTTTTGACGTAGGATTGTCTTGGCAATGCGGGCTCTTTTTTGGTTCCATATGAACTTTAAAGCAGTTTTTTCCAATTCGGTGAAGAAACTCATTGGTAGCTTGATGGGGATGGCATTGAATCTATAAATAACCTTGGGCAGTATAGCCATTTTCACGATATTGATTCTTCCTATCCATGAGCATGGTATGTTCTTCCATTTGTTTGTGTCCTCTTTGATTTCACTGAGCAGTGGTTTGTAGTTCTCCCTGAAGAGGTCGTTTACATCCCTTGTAAGTTGGATTCCTAGGTATTTTATTCTCTTTGAAGCAATTGTGAATGGAAGTTCATTCCTGATTTGGCTCTCTGCTTGTCTGTTACTGGTGTATAAGAATGTTTGCGATTTTTGCACATTAATTTTGTATCCTGAGACTTTGCTGAAGTTGCTTATCAGCTTAAGAAGATTTTGGGCTGAGACGATGGGGTTTTCTAAATACACAATCATGTCATC
>NW_022292518.1:0-9778 GCF_002776525.5 Piliocolobus tephrosceles | reverse complement strand
GGTCTCTGCCCTCTTGATCTAATCACCATTCAAGGCTCCACTTGCAATAACATCATATCAGTGATTAGGTTTCAACATATGAAATTTGGGGTTACAGACATTCAGACCTACCTGGTGAAAAGATGATTATATCATATCAAACCCCTTCCGTTCTGCAGGGGGCAGCAAGTTTTTCTCTTTGGAATAGATGCTTTTTCTGTGTATATACATGCTCTCCACTGCCGCGGTTTCGCCAACAACACTATCCATGGATGTACTACGGGCTCATTCACCATCACCATATCCTACTCGAAAGCTGCAATGAAATGGATTAGAGACTGTAATCTGAAAAGCTGGGATCCCTGTGGTACTGAGCTAACAAATGAGAGGAGGATTATTGTGTTGGACCCTGACTGTCAAGAAGAGATATAATTTCTGCTACATATGTGGGGTCACAGCAAAATATTTCTGAGATTCACTGAATTTTAGGGAACATTTGCTAATATTGCTATATACAGTGGTAAAATTTGGTGGAAGGTGACAACTCCTAGACAGGCCCAAAAAGGGCTCAGACTCCTCAGGAACAGAAGCTTGTGTCACCCACCGAGTGAAAAATCATAATCAGCCAATATGTTCGCTGAGCTCAACTATGGGTATGTATGTAATTCCAAAAATGAGGATCACAGGAGGTCACGTCTACTTTACTTCGTTGTTATTTGGTACATATTTTTATTTGTATTAGTTCATTTCCCCCCTTCCCCACCTTCTCTCCGCCATTTTGTAATTTAGTCTACAGATGATAGGCTCTCAAACCAGCATCACTGTTGGCAGCAAAAGCACAATCTGTAAACTATTTCAAAGAGGTGTGTTCTGAGCCAATATGAATGACTGTAGCCTGGAGAAGACACGAACCCGAGACTTGAGCAGTGGCCCCGAGGCAGTCAGACTGAAGCTCTATTTTATACATTTCAAAGCAAGCAGAAGTTACAGGCAAAGTCATAAATCAATACATAGAGTTTATACATTGGTTTAGCCAAAACATTGGGGTATCCTGAAGCAGGGCTTACAGGTCATAGTTGGACTCAGAGATTCTTTAATTTGTACTTGGTTAAAAGAGCAAGACTTTGTCTAAACACTTTGTGAAACAAGTATACACATACATATACATATATATAATACAAGTATACTTATGGATGTGGAGTAAGCCAAGGGAGAGCCATGGTGCATTCAGTGGCTCGGCTCCTCAGCCTTCTCATACAGCAGGTGTTAAAGAAATAACAACGTCGAGCCAGGCGCGGTGGCTCAAGCCTGTAATCCCAGCACTTTGGGAGGCCGAGACGGGCGGATCACGAGGTCAGGAGATCGAGACCATCCTGGCTAACACGGTGAAACCCCGTCTCTACTAAAAAATACAAAAAACTAGCTGGGCGAGGTGGTGGGCGCCTGTAGTCCCAGCTACTCGGAAGGCTGAGGCAGGAGAATGGCATAAACCCGGGAGGCGGAGCTTGCAGTGAGCTGAGATCCGGCCACTGCACTCCAGCCTGGGCGACAGGGCAAGACTCCGTCTCAAAAAAACAAAAAACAAAAAACAAAAAACAACGTCGTGTCCCTGGCCCCTTTTGAAGTGGCATTCTGTGCAGCCTCACAGTATGTATGCGGTCTAGACCTGGACAATTGTTTGCACTAGCAGGTGACTTGAAGGGCAAATTGAGGTAGAATCAGGGGCCTCTGTCCTCTCTGCAGGTCACAGAGACTCCGGTTTTTGTGTCAGTGTTAGCGGAGATTCTGCATGTGGTGCGAGGCAGGCATGCAGAGGTGTGCCGGAGCCAGCCTGTACTTGCTGGTGGTGACAGCCCAGGGGGAACATCTCTTCACAACTCCACTCCGGAGACTCCACAATCGGCCTTGGTGGGAGTACGTACACCACGGCAGTCAGCAAATGCCACCAGTCAGGGCTCCTCCCTGCCTCTCGAGAGCCCACTGTTCAACCTGGACTGGCACACCACTGGGTCCAAGGCATCCTTTTTCATGGCCCGTTCAGACCTAGCAGCTGCAGAATGGCTCTGGAACCTATATTAGAGAGGAAACTTCCTGATCCTTGACCCACAGCAAAGGCGCTGTGTCCCCAGGACCAAAGGTGGAGCCAGCAGCCTCCTGACTCTCTACCTTCCACGTGTGGCGCAGGCACTGGCTCCTGGGCAGGTCAGTTCTGTGGTGTTCTGGGAGTCACTCCCAGAGTTGCAGCCTACATTTCATTCTGACAGGTCTTTGAACGATTTTGTAAGCAACTGGCTCTGTGTGTTAAGGTCCCGGTGCCAAACTAGCCAGAGAGGTTTCCGTTATCTGCATTCACACCCCAACTGATACTCGAAGATGTGCCCGTGTAGTTCTATAATAAGATGCCTGCATCTACCTTTGGAGTGTTAGTCGGGGCATGGCAGGAACCAGGTGGCACGCTCTAACATATTTAACTGAAGAGCATTTAATAAAAGGACTGTCTAGAGAGGTGTGAGTAGGGGAGAGGTGTGAGTAGGGGAGAGGTGTGCTCCTCTCCTCGGTGGGAGTGCTGGAGCTGCCCCATATGGGCTCCTGAGAGCTGGCTGTTGCATTGTCCGAAATGTGGGAGCCAGTTGTCAACTGGTACCATTTCCAAATTGTTTGTTTGCTGCATTAACTTACAATTCAATAAATTGTGTGAATCTCTAAGGTGATATATATAACCGAAAGTGTGTAATTGCATCGTTGTAACACAAAGGATAAATGTTTGAGGGGATGGATACCCCGTTTTCCACAATGTGATTGTTACGCATTGCATGCCTATCTCAAAACATCTCATGTACCCCAGAAACATGTACCGCTACTAAAGTACCCACAAAAATTCAACTAAAAGATTACTTTAAGAAACAATAAGAAATAACTAAGATGATTTCTATAAGAACTGATTATTTTCTAATTATTTTACTGATATCCATGCCCTTGTGGTTATTCACGCCTATGGCATCTGTGTGCTGCAAATACTGTATAGCTGTGTGATATGGTCCACATCTTCCTGACTCTGTGAGGAGCGATGACATATTTGTTACTTGGCACCATCCATGTTGGGAGTATTTACACCACAGACAATGGTGAATACTGCAATTCAGGGCTCCACTTACTGTTTTGTTGACTTCCCAGTCTTAAGCACATGATGGTGAAAATATTAATGATGGAAATTAACCTTTAAAGTGCACCACATCGTCTGTCGTGGTCACAAGGTGAGTAGCCTCACAATTTGAGGAAATAGTTTCCTAACATTCAAAAACTATTATCTGGCTCAGCAAAGAGGTCTTTCAGGGCATTTATTAACACGTGAAGGGTCTTCTTTCACTTTTGTCTGTGTCGTTAACCTAAAAGAAAATATCAACCAACATTCATGCAAGAACCCCTATCCTTCATCGCCTGCAACCACAGAGTGATCACAAACACAAGAGTTTGGGAAAAAGTCACGGAAGCAGCCTGTGAGAATCCATTCTGTGTACGGATTTTACAATCAAGAATGTTTTGTATTTTATGACTGTTTGTCAATTGTGTGCGACACCTTCCAAATGGGAGTCTTAAGTCTAAGACTCCCATTTGAGAATTAAGTCTAATGACGTGGGGGTGGGGGGAGGAACAGGACGCCACCCCTTTAATAAAATTTTTTTCTTTCCTTTCGCTTTTAGCCGATTAATTTCGGACAACTCTGGTGTCCTCCAACTTTCCGTCATCTTCTTGCTCAACCAGCTTTCCATGGTGATACGCACCATGCAGCACTTGGTGCCGCCAAATTTGGCTAAGCATCAGCCCGGAAAAGGGGGTTGAGGCCTAAACTTGTGTCGGTCCTGGGCAGTGCATCCTTCCCTAGGATGTCTACCTCCACAGGCGCTCTGAGAAGCCAAGGAGGGAGGCCTCGTGAGGGAGCGTCGGGCTCTCCAGGGCTAACAGGGTCTCCCAAGGGCCAGGAGCCACCACATGCCAGGGGCCTGTTTGCGCAGGCGCCCTGAGCAGCCAGAGGCACGTCATGCACCAAAGAGGTGGAGCCTCCTGTGGTAGCTTCCGGTTCTCCAGGGCCAACGGGGCTACCCAGGGGCCCGTGGGTGGGAGGGCGGAGCCCACCACATGACAGGGGCCTGTTTGAGCGTAGGCGCCGTGGGCATCCAGCTTTGCATTGTGGGGGAAGTGGGGGTTTCGTGTGGGAGCTTCATCCCACCAGTGGCCCTCCAGGAGGACAGGAGGCTTCAACGTTTACTCTGAGGTGGAGGCGAGGTGGCCATGCAGGCCTCAGACAAAGGAGCAGGTGATGATGCCAGTGGTGGTGCGGAGGGCGGTGCTGGTGCTCCCGGAGGCGCTGGTGCCCCCGGAGGTGCTGGAGGCCCCAGAGGCGCTGGAGGTCCCGGAGGCCCTGGAGGTCCCGAAGACGCTGGAGGTTGGGGCTTCGCAGGATCTGAGGGCAGTGCTGCTGGGGAAGCTCCCCAGGCTGAGGGCGCCTCACAAGCCCCAGGGCAGGGTGAAGAGGCCCAGGCGCTGGCCCCAGCCTCAGCCTCCGCAGGAGGCTCAGGACGCCAAGAGTGGCAGTTGTATCCTTCCGAAGGAGCCCCTAGGGTCAGGGGAAGGGGTGGAGGTTGGCCTGGGGATGGCGGAGGATGTGCAGAGAGAGGTTTGAGGGGGTGGGCAGGGGGAATGCCCTTGAGGGGTAGAAAGAGGAGTCGGAGGAACCAAGGGTGGCTGCAGGAAGCAGCAGCCTGGGGGGCAGCAGCTGCCGCAGCTGGCATCAAGACGTTCTGAGGGGGAGCGTGGCCTGCAGAGGCACAGGGAGGGGTCTTGGGAAGCCCAAAGGGCGGCCTGGGCAGAAGGAGACCTAAAGCACACACTCGCCATCGCCTTGACGGAATCTCCACCAGCACCCTCACAGTGCCATTCCTGTCCAGCTTGGAGGCTGAGATTGCCCGCCACTATCTGGGCCCAAGATATGAAGACCTCGGAGGGGGCGTCCGCAGGGAGCTCACGGTGACTGGCAGTGACCTGGTTATGTAAGTTCCAGATGGGGTGGGGCGGGGAGGGAGGGGCAGTGGGACCGGGCCCATCTCTCCACTAGAGGGGCGCTATTGGCCGCACGCAGACGCCTAGGGGTTGGGTCTAAGGAGGGAGTATGACACACTCAGCTTGTCGCCGCCTGATGTCAGCACTCTATGCGAGGTGCCTGAGAATTAAGTCTAATGACGTGGGGGTGGGGGGAGGAACAGGACGCCACCCCTCTAATAAAATTTTTTTCTTTCCTTTCGCTTTTAGCCGATTAATTTCGGACAACTCTGGTGTCCTCCAACTTTCCGTCATCTTCTTGCTCAACCAGCTTTCCATGGTGATACGCACCATGCAGCGCTTGGTGCCGCTAAATTTGGCTAAGCATCAGCCCGGAAAAGGGGGTTGAGGCCTAAACCTGTGTCGATCCTGGGCAGTGCATCCTTCCCTAGGGAAATGATTCCTTAACAGCAGTTGCCACTTTGTGTTTTTGAGGGGTGAGGCGAATTGTGTGCCTGGACTGGCCCCTCATTGCTCTCTCCCCACGTGTTTGGATTGGTGCTTCAATGTTACTGCTGAAAATAAAACTGAACTACTGTTCTGTGTCTGAGTTCCTTTTCATTCACTTCACCAGTTTGCACAGAGAGAGAGAGGCCAGAAGCCTGACTTCTTACCCTTTTGCCAGCATGCCAGGTGTCTGGGTTCCCTTTCTCTGAGCAGCCCTGGCAACCCTGCTCGCCACATCACAGCAGTGGGGGCCAAGTCATATCACAAAGGAAAACCACCTTTTTCCATTTCATGGAACCACAGGCAAAAAACTCTCAATTTTGCAAGATGCCTCCCAAAAAGCTGCACGGGGGAACAAAAATTAATACTTTCAAACCAGCATTCTGGTGTGAAGGTACCATCTCTGAAGAGCAATTTTGTACTGTACATCCCGAGCCTTAAATGCATAAATAGAAATGTAATGGAAAGTACTTCTTTTCTTTCTTTTTTTTGAGACGGAGTCTTGCTCTGACGCCTGGGCTGGAGTGCAGTGGCCGAATCTCAGCTCACTGCAAGCTCTGCCTCCCAGGTTTACGCCATTCTCCTGCCTCAGCCTCCCGTGTACCTGGGACTACAGGCGCCCGCCACCTTGCCCAGCTAGTTTTTTTTTTTTTTTTTTTTTTGTATTTTTTAGTAGAGATGGGGTTTCACCGTGTTAGCCAGGATGGTCTCGATCTCCTGACTTCGTGATCCGCCCGTCTCGGCCTCCCAAAGTGCTGGGATTACAGGCTTGAGCCACCGTGCCTGGCCGAAAGTACTTCTATCTCTTGGAATCCGTGTTAAAGAAACAACCATTCCTGTTGAGACTTTTAGACAAGAATCTCTGAATCCTTATCTACAACAGGAGGAAAACTGAGAGCAATTTAAATGCTCAACAATTCCATTGTAATGGATCTTTCACGCAGCCCTCCAACAACATGTTTTTGAAGTTTTTAAGAAAGAGGTGGAACTCATATGTCGCAGGAAGAAATTTCAGGAAAAAACGGACGTTTAACTTGCAAAACCTTATACCTTTATGTGTTTGCTATAAAGTTAACGTCTAATACAATTAAAAAACTATAAAACTATTCCAAAATGCTGTCAGTAGTTAATGCTGAGGAAGGACTCAACTGACTTTCGCCTTCTTCCATTTCCTAAATTGTCTTCAATTACACCTTGTACTACTTGACTACCTGAATCCCAGCATCTTTCCTCCAACCCGAGGACAAAGGTGGGAAAATCCAGAGGCACAACAGATGAAAAAAAAACTTTTAACATTTTCCATCCCAGCCGAAGCAAAATATATGTAACAAAACCGACGCTGGTCACCCTGGTCAGCACCCAATATCAATCTGGCAATCCAATCTGGCAAGGTTCAAACTTGCCCCCGTTGGTCCCCATTGTCTTTGATCCATTCGATGTGGGGAGGGATGACCTCCAACCGGAAATTCGATGGGTGGTCTCAGGGCAAGATGAAGAGCAGACGGTCACCCTGAGACAGGCCTGTTCCTGTTGAGCTCCCACTAACAGTTCCTTCAGCGCTCAACGAATGTGACCAGACAAATAAGGAAGGTTCTCCGAGTTAGGCCTGTGGAATTTCCATCGGCAGTTCCTTCAGAGATCCCCTCCACATGTACAAAAAACACACACAAAAGAGACAAGATGGACCAAGATTCCGAACCAATATTCCTGACCAAGAATTTTAGGAGTATTCTTCCAAACTAACCTCCTATTCTCCATCTGAGAAATGTCCCCAATTGAAGAGAAATCTCCCAAATGAAGACTCTTCCTACTATTTAGGGAGAGACAACCCAGATCCCAGAAGGAGTCGAACTGAGGCATCCAAAGAAGCTGAACTAACCAGGATAAGGAAGGAGGTGTTGGTCGTGCCTAGAATTCCCACCAGAGCGGTTGAAAGACAGCTTTCCAGGAACTGTTTCTACACTGCAATCGGGCCCAAGCTCTGAGGTGGTTGGCCGCACCTCACAAGCAGGGACAGTGCCAGAAATGGCCTTCAGTTAAATAAGCAGTCACCAGAGCTCGCCTCCAGGTCCATCAAGGTGGTGGTGGTGGGGGGAACTGAGGAATCACAAGTAGAAGATCCCGGATGAGGCCCCAAATTTGTAACCACCCAAGGGGCTCCTCCTGCCTGCTGCACAAAAACAGACCATGGCATTGCAGTAAAGAGAGAATTAAATAGACACGAGGCCAGCCACACCACGTGGGAGACAGAGTTAGTACTGAAATCGATCTCCTCCAGGTTAGGGGTTTTTCAAAGGCAGTTTGTGGGAAAGGGTGGGGGTGGCTAGGCTTGCTGCTGATTTGTTGGGGCAGAGATGAAATCACAGGGAGTCGAAGCTGTCCTCCTGAGGGCTGAATCACTCCTGGGTGGGGACACAGGAGAAGGGTTGGTGGGTCCAGGTGGAGCCATGGGTGTCAGACATGCAACAAAATGGAAAACATGTCTCAGAAGGCCAATCTACCATGGTGGTGTCATATGCAGGAATGGCTGGCAATACCTTAGCAGAAGCAGGCTCCTCTCCTCCTCCAGCCTGACGGCCTTTTGTTAGGTTTACATAGCTTCATGAGTTTTCAGGAAGGGCTATTATCATTTAAACTATATGCTGTCTCTCAAAGTCAGCTTGCCCCAAAATCTCAGGAGTAATTAAGGGAGAGGCAAAATGGAGAGTGGGTTAGCCCAGCTCACTATCATAATTTGTCTCACAGATACAATTTTTGCAAAGGTGGTTTCTTTTGGGGGAAGGAGGAGGGAGGATTGTAGTGCTGGGAAATATATAATGAAAGGCAAAATCACTTGCCAACGTAGAAAACGTCTCCACAAAGGCAGAAAAGTTTCATGATTGAACAAGCATTGCACTACAATGTGATGCACATCACAGGCAATCTGCTAAAACACTGCAAAGACAGAAAGAAATATGACCCTTTTCTATGGCCAAGTAGATGCAACCCATGACATACATGCTCTCAAGATGAACAGTAACCAGTCCTCAAGTGAGACGACTTGACAGTGCCATCTCTTGCCCATAGTTCATCCTACAATTACCTGATAATTGGGGTGACCATGTGTATCAGTTATATTGGTGTTAGGGACTGAATGTTTGTGTCCTCCCCCAGTCCTATGTTGAAGTTCTACCCCCAGTGTGGCTGTACTTGGAGATGGGACCTCTATGGGTGTAATTAAGGTTCCACAAAATCACAGGTTCAGGGCTCCGATCCAGTTTGATCAGTGACATGAGAGCTCTTGTGCTCTCTCTCAGTGCCCACGAACTGATGCAAGGCCGTGTGAGGACATAGCCAGAAGGCAGCCATCTGCAAGTCACAAAGAGAGCCCTCACCAGAAACCAAATTTGCTGCCACCTTCATCGTGCACTTGTAGCCCCCAGAACCGTGAGAAAGTAAACCTGCTGTTTAAGTCAACGTATCCATGGTTCTTCGTTATAGCTGCCTGAGCAGACTAATGCAATCGACTTTATCCAAAGAAAAAATAAATTTCCCCTGTCTTTACGCAAGGGATTAGTTTTGCAACTTTGAGCAAGGTGCCCACTTCCGAAGCAAGTTCAGTTACTCTTCTCCCATGGAAACTGGGAGATAGGGGCACTTTCTTCCCTGATGTTTACATTTCAAAGAGAGGATTCCCAGGTCCTTGAAAATGACCTTCTGGGGTCATGAACATGGCAAGAGGCTGTATTAGCTCTTAAAAATATCTTCATGCTTTTCAAAGAGACAGAGAAAAGATGTATAAGTTCTCTAAAATAAATGCTTTATCAAATGAGAGGAGGAGGAGTCTCTTCCCTTATCTTCAACGGAGAGAATTAAACCTCTATTTTTAATTTGCACTGGTCCTTGCAGCAGCTCTCTCTAAAATATGCTGTGCCCTGCAAACTTGCTAAACTAACTAACTAGTCTAGTAGCTCCTGCGTAGATTCTGTTGGATTTTCTGCAGAGACGAATGTGTTTTCTGAGAATAAAGGCAGTTGTACCTCTTCCTTTCCACTCTGGATCCTTTCATTGATTGATTTCTGTCCTCATTGAGCTTTGCATCTTCCTGCTTCTCTGTATCCCTGATAGCTGTTGATTGGACGGCAGATGTCGTGCCTGTCTCCTTGGCTGCTGGGTATTTCTGTATTCCTAGACGTATCCATGAGCTGTGTTTTGGGAAGCTGTTAAATTACTTGGAAACGGTTTGACCCTGCTGAGTCTTGCTTTGAAGATGTGC
>NW_022292517.1:0-2210 GCF_002776525.5 Piliocolobus tephrosceles | reverse complement strand
AAAAAAAAAAAAAAAAAAAAAAAAAAAAAAAAAAAAAACCAATGTTTTATTCACATGCTAAAGACTTTGACATTTTGTTCTAATGGCTTCATTGGTGGATGGGGTAAACAAAATCCACAATGGGTCTAAAGGAGACCCTAAATAAATCTGGATCCCAAAAGCATTGTCTAAATGTGATAAAAATAAACATGTTGCATAAAACAGATTGGTGAAATGTGTTGTTTTTTATTCCTGTTATGAGCTTGTATTGAGCTAATAATAAATAATTAATCTTGACTAAAAATTTCAGCTGTAAGTCTACACTTGGATTTGTGGTCCCAATTCAGCATACACAATTAAATATAAAACATAATACATAAATATAAAAAGTACAAAGGCATCAAAGAAGTCCTATAGATAAAATTACAAGAAAGATAAGCTCATCTATGAGTAAATAAATAGTACATATGGAAAAGTATCATCATGACTGAGAGCCAGCAGAAAAAAGAGGCAAGAGAAACTGATGTTCAAAAATAAAAGATGTTTGTTTAATAAGATGTAAAATATCAGATAATGATGTTAAATATATCTTACAAAATAGACATCAGCAAAGCAAGAGTTAAAATATAGCTAAACATTTTGATAGAAAGCTCAGTGAAACTTCTAGTTACATTTTTTTTTTTTTAATTTAAGCAATGAATATAGAAAACCATTGGTCACACATGAAGAGATAATTATTGGACTATAGAAGCAAGTATGACACAGAATTAAATACCAAAAGGCACGAAGAAAAGTTTATAAAATAACCATGTTAAAGTGAGATTTTAACACATTTTTAATAAGAGTTTAAGGAGGATAAGAAGTTATGACAAGATTCTAATAGAAAATTAATAATTTTCTAAAATTGACAATGCACCAAAATATAGATCCAGAAAATCCAATACAACCTAAACATGATCAATGAAAAAATATCTATAACTGTGCACATATTAGAAAAAAACAGAACACCAAAGAAAATTATCTTTTAAAAATATGAAAGCTTCAATATTGCTTAGATGTCAGTTATCTCTAAGCCAGGTGATTTATAGATCCAATACAATTCACATAAGAAATCCCTATGGCATATTTTTCTTTAGAAATGATACAAAGTGATTCTAAAATTTATAAGGAAATGTAATACATCTAGATAAGCCAAAAGAACTTTGAAAAAGAAGAAGACAGAAGAACTAGCACTATTTTTAAGTAGTATATTAAAATCTAGATACTACTATCTGATGTTAAGATACGATGTAAGGATGAATTTTATGGTATGTCAATTATATCTCAATTAAAAATGACGAAAAGGGGAAAGAAGGAATAGGTTTGCAGCTGTGGCATGCTTTCTGTGATTTAGTAAATTTTAATATGAAAGTGAAAGTTGCACAATCTGAATGATCAACAAATCAAATATAGGTTAAAATATACCTATATGACGCAATTAACACATGAAAAGGTGTCCAGTATTATTAGTTATCAGTAAACTACAAATGAAAATAAAATAAATCCCTCTATTCATCAATCGTGAATAATTTAAAGAGACTGATAATATTAAGTGTTGGCATAAATGTAGAACAAATGAAACTCTTCTATACGGTTCCTATAAAATAAAATACAAAGTATGAGTACTGTCAAAAACGTATGGAAATTCCTTATACAGATAAACATGGAATTACTATGTGACTTAACAATTCTACTCTTATGTATTTACAAAGAAATATGAAAATACATGTTTACACAAAACAAGCATACAAATGTTTATAATATATACAAAACTAAAAACAACACAAATGTTTATCCATAGGTGAATGTGTAAACAAATTATTTTATAAGTCATACAAGACAATACTTCTCAGAAATATAATTGAACAAAATTATATTTAGAAAAAAGAATGAAAGAGAAAAAATAATCAATTCAAATAAATGGAAGACAGAAGAAAAATCATATGACAGATAATGGGCGCATATAATGAAAACAGTAACATTTAAATTTGTCAGTAATTAGAAGAAATTTAAACGAATATAATCTTTGACCAAAACATAGAAATTGGCAAAAAGATAAAAACATGCTTCTCTCTCTGTCTTTTTGTTTAAAGGGCATACCTAAATCATTAGGACAAGGACCGAAAATAATAAGATGGAAAGGCTGATAATAAGCACATATCAATGAAAAAAGGCTGTCATAGTAATTTTAA
>NW_022292516.1:0-1471 GCF_002776525.5 Piliocolobus tephrosceles | reverse complement strand
TGAGTTATAAATTAAAAGTTCACTTTCTCAGCATATAAAAAAACACTGTTTATCTTAAGATTCAGTAGACCTTGTGATTTTTTTTCTTGAAATATACTGATTTCAGATTCAAATTAGGTTATGCTAAACTCATAAAATGGGTTGGAAAACAATGTTCTTGCCATACTGATTGCGTGAAAAAATTTGTTTAAAATTGAAACTAGACTATAAAGACATTTGGAGCCATTGCTTTCTTTGTGGGATTAAAAAATTATTTAGTTTTTAAATTTATGTAATCAAAAAAAGACTCTTAAGATTTTGTTTCATTTCTTCTGGAGTCACTTTTAGTACTTTGAAAAGAATATTTTTTCACTTATATAACTTTTCAAGAATATACACAAACAGTAATACATAATATCCTCTTATATGTTTAATCATTTTGCTTGTGGCAGTAATATCCCATTTTGATTTCTATTATGACTTATTAGTGCCTTCTTGGTTTTGCGAGGGCACGGTCTTGCTCTCATTTGCACTCACATTCTTCCTTCATTGTTCTTGCTCTCCCTTTTTGTCTCCCCTCCATCCCTCTCTTTTTTTTCAGTGAACTGTATTTTCTGGCTTGGTTATTCTCTATCTTTGTTTTTTACTTTACTAGTTTACATTCTTGTCATTATTATTTTTCATCTACTTTTTATATCCGTTTTATTCATCAATGATTAAGTTGAATGTCCAGCTTATTAATTTTTCTTCTTCCTTCCAAATATAAGCATTTAAATTAAAAATCCCTTTGAGATGCTGTCTTAGGTATTTTTCACTAGTACAGATATAGAGTACTTTTATTAACATTTAGTGTAAATATCTCTTTGTCAGGATAAGTCCATGTCTTCTGAACTGTTCTTATTTTTATTTCAAATTGAATGAAATAATTTTTTGGTACTTTTCTGTAACTTACTGACTGTAATTGAACTGTGGCCAAAAAAATTGATCAGGATAACAAAAATACTTTGAAATATCAATTGATTTATGAGTTAGGAAGAGAATAATTTTTATCTTTATCAATCATTTAATTTTGTGTAATTAATTTTTTTGTTTTGCTTGATCCTGATCAGCCATTTTATGAGCCCATCAGTTTCTTATTGGAGTTCTGGAATTTTTGTTTCGTGAATTGATTTTTTTTCTTTAATTTTTTTTTTATTTCAACAGAGTTTTGGGGACAAGGTGATGTTTAGTTACATGAGTAAGTTCTTTAGTTGTGGTTTCTGAGATTTAGGTGCACCCATCAGCCAAGCTCCTTAACTCACCTCCCACCCTTTCCCCCAAGTCCCCAAAGTCCATTGAATCATTCTTATGCTTTTGCATCCTCATAGCTTAGCTTTCACTTATGAGTGAGAATATACTATGTTTAGTTTTCCATTCCTGACTTACTTCACTTAGAATAATGGTCTCCAATTCGATCCAGGTTGATGTGAATGCCATTGTTTTGTTCCTTTTT
>NW_022292515.1:0-2847 GCF_002776525.5 Piliocolobus tephrosceles | reverse complement strand
CTTGTGAAATTCCTTTTCCTGGCTCATCCTGGCTCAAAAAGCTCCCCCAGGGAGCGCCTTGTGACCCCCACTCCTGCCCGCCAGAGAACAACCCCCCTTTGACTGTAATTTTCCTTTACCTACCCAAATCCTATAAAACGGCCCCATCCTTATCTCCCTTTGCTGACTCTCTTTTTGGACTCAGCCTGCCTGCACCCAGGTGAAATAAACAGCCATGTTGCTCACACAAAGCCTGTTTGGTGGTCTCTTCACACGGACGCCCATGACATTTTGGTGCTGTGACTCGGATCGGGGACCTCCCTTGCGAGATCAATCCCCTGTCCTCCTGCTCTTTGCTCCCTGAGAAAGATCCACCTATGACCTCTAGTCCTCAGACCAACCAGCCCAAGGAACATCTCACCAATTTTAAATCGGGCAAGCAGCCCTTTTTTACTCTCTTCTCCAACCTCTCTCACTATCCCTCAACCTCTTTCTCCTTTCAATCTTGGCACCACCCTTCAATCTCTCCCTTCTCTTAATTTCAATTCCTTTCATTTTCTGGTAGAGACAAAGGAGACACGTTTTATCCGTGGAACCCAAAACGCCGGCGCCGGTCACGGACTGGGGAAGGCAGCCTTCCCTTGGTGTTTAATCATTGCAGGGACACCTCTCTGATTACTCACTCACGTTTCAGGGGTGTCTGACCATGCTGCAGGGACGCCTGCCTTGGTCCTTCACCCTAAGCGGCAAGTCCCGCTTTTCTGGGGGAGAGGCAAGGACCCCAACCCCTACCCTCCCTGTCTCTACCCCTTCTCTGCTTTTCTGGGGTAGGGGCAAGTACCCGGACCTCTTATTTTTGTGCCCCCTCTTATTTTTGCGCCCTGATCTCTTATTTTTGTGCCCCAACACCTTATTTCTGCTCCCCGACCCCTTTCCTGCTTTTCTGGAGGGCAAGAGCCCCCGACTCCTTCTCTCCGTATCTCTACTCTATCTTTTCTCTGGGCTTGCCTCCTTCACTATGGGCAACTTTCCACCCTCCATTCCTCCTTCTTCTCCTTTAGCCTGTGTTCTCAAGAACTTAAAACCTCTTCAACTCACACCTGACCTAAAACCTAAATGCCTTATTTTCTTCTACGATGCCACTTGACCCCAATACAAACTCGACAGCAGTTCCAAATAGCCAGAAAACGGCACTTTAGATTTTTCCATCCTACAAGATCTAAATAATTCTTGTAAAATGGACAAACGGTCTGAGGTGCCTGACGTCCAGGCATTCTTTTACACATCGGTCCCTCCCTAGTCTCTGTTCCCAAAGCAACTCCTCCCAAGTCTTCTTTCCCTCCCGCCTGTCCCCTCAGTCCCAACCCCAAGCGTCTCTGAGTCTTTCTAATCTTCCCTTCTACAGACCCATCTGACCTCTCCCCTCCTCGCCAGACCGAGCTAGGTCCCAATTTTTCCTCGGTCTCTGCTCCCCCACCCTATAGTCCTTTTATCACCTCCCCTCCTCACACCCGGTCTGGCTTACAGTTTCGTTCCTCGATTAGCCCTCCCCTACCTGCCCAGAAATTTCCTCTTAAAAGAGTAGATAGAGCTAAAGGCATAGTCAAGGTTAATGTTCCTTTTTCTTTATCTGACCTCTCCCAAATCAGTTAGCGTTTAGGTTCTTTTTCATCAAATATGAAAAACTTCGCCCAGTTCATAGCCTGTTTAGCAGCAACCCTGAGACGCTTTTCAGCCCTAGACCCTGAAAGGTCAGAAGGCCGTCTTATTCTTAATATGCATTTCATTTTATTACCCAGTCTGCTCCCGACATTAAATAAAGCTCCAAAAATTAAATTCCGGCCCTCAAACCCCACAACAGGACTTAATGAATGTCGCCTTCAAGGTGTACAATAATAGAAAAAGGCAGCCAAGTAGCAACTTATTTCTGAGTTGCAATTCCTTACCTCCACTGTGAGACAAACCCCAGCCACATCTCCAGCACAGAACTCCAAACACCTGAACCGCAGCTGCCAGGGGTTCCTCCAGAACCTCCTCCCCCAGGAGCTTGCTACAAGTGCCAGAAATCTGGCCACTGGGTCAAGGAGTGCCCGCAGCCCGGGATTCCTCTTAAGCTGTGTCCCATCTGTGCGGGACCCCACTGGAAATCGGACTGTTCAACTCGCCTGGCAGCCACTCCCAGAGCCTCTGGAGCTCTGGCCCAAGGCTGTCTGACTGACTCCTTCCCAGATCTTCTCAGCTTAGTGGCTGAAGACTGACACTGCCCCATCGCCTCGGAAGCCTCCTGGACCATCACAGACGCTTTGGGTAACTCTTAAGTGGAGGGTAAGTCCGTCCCCTTCTTAATCATACGGAGGCTACTCACTCCACATTACCTTCTTTTCAAGGGCCTGTTTCCCTTGCCTCCATAACTGTTGTGGGTATTGACGGCCAGGCTTCTAAACCTCTTAAAACTCCCCTACTTTGGTGCCAACTTGGACAACACTCCTTTATGCACTCTTTTTTATTTATCCCCACCTGCCCAGTTCCCTTATTAGGCCGAAACATTTTAACTAAATTATCTGCTTCCCTGACTATTCCTAGGCTACAGCCACACCTCATTCCTGCCTTTTCCCCCAGTTCAAAGCCTCCTTTGCGTCTTCTCCTCGTATCCCCCCACCTTAACCCACAAGTATAGGATACCTCTCCTTGGCGACTGATCAGTCACCCCTTACCATCTCATTAAACCCAATCGCCCTTACCCCACTCAACGCCAACATCCCATCCCGCAGCACGCTTTAAAAGGATTAAAGCCTGTTATCACTTGCCTGCTACAGCATCGCCCTTTTTTTTTTTTTTTTTTGAGACGGAGTCTCGCTCTGTTGCCCA
>NW_022292513.1:0-1261 GCF_002776525.5 Piliocolobus tephrosceles | reverse complement strand
AAATGTGGATCACAAACAAACTATTGAGTGAAGAAAGTAAGTTTTAAAGGAGTGTACTTGCATACTCCATTTATCTATAGTTTGAAAGTAAGCAAAAGTAAAACACTCATTTTAGGGATACATTGGTAGAGTGTAAAATTAGAAGGAAAAGATATAAAATAAGTATCATCAAAATGGGGAAATCTGTGAGTGGGGAAGGTGAAAGGTGTGATATAAAGAAGTGCAGTATGAGTATGGTAGAGAATGCTTCCCAACTTCAAAAAGTTCTGTATATTCACAAAAAGTAATTGCATGGGTATTCATGTCATAATGAGGGAAGACAAAAGGCTGGAGTTTAAATCTTGTATATCCAGTGAACTGTGCCTTTTTAGAATGACAATCTAAGCCTGAGGACACACACATTTTGGATAATGGTTTTGTACCTGATCTGATTAAATATTTAGCTGAATGCTGCTGCTGGAATATCACTGCTTCTGCCACAGATGCCAAAGGAAATATGAGGGTATGCATCACACTCAAGGCATAAGCAGAATACTTAAAGATAGAGGTTTGGGAATGAACAGAGAAAAGCTAAGATGGAAGAAGTTAATAACAGGGAGCTTAGGAGTTAATTTGAGGACAATCATTATGTGTATCTTTCAAATGGTTCTCGAAATAATTAGGAATGGGGGCAAGTGTGGCTGCTAAAAACTCTTCACTCATGTGTTATCTATAATCTAGATAACAGAATTCAACACTTGACTAGGCAGTAGAGTGAAAAATACATGTGTTTGAGGCAAGACAAACAAATACTAGAATATAAGTTCTTCTGCTTTCTAAATGTGCGACCTCAGGAAAGTAGCTGAATTCCCGTCTTAATATTCTCAATAAAAAGTAGGGATCATTGTATTTACTTACTAGGGCTTTGTGAGTTAATGTGTAAGAAGCCACGAATATGATGCCTAGCATAAGATAACAATTCAATAAATAGCAATAGCTGCCATTATTGTTAATAATAGTATTATTGTTATTATTCAGAGTCATTGTACCTAATATTTACTAATATGTCCTCTGCAAATGTCAGCAAATGCTTTGGATTGACTATTTCACATGACATACTACATGTTTTATCTTTATTCATTTTTTTCTTCTATACAGTTGTTAAAGCAGGAGGAATAAGAAGGAGATTATACTATTGTAGAGCACACCAGAGACAATTTATTTTATACAAGATATATTGATGGATAAAATTTAAAAGTAAGAAAACAAACACTATTATTTT
>NW_022292511.1:0-1374 GCF_002776525.5 Piliocolobus tephrosceles | reverse complement strand
TTAAAAAAGTGATTCAGATGATTTTATCAATTATTTGTTTCTGTTTAGCAAACCACTAAATCTTAGGATTTAAAGTAGCAATGCTTTTTTTTTTTTTCCCCCTCATAAATCTACACCCCAGCCAATAGGTTCCACTGATTTGGGACAGAAGTACTGATCAGAATTGGGCTTACTCAGGTGTTTGCATTCAGTTAGCGAATTGGCCAGGGCTGGCTGGTTATTATGCTTTGCCTGGAAAACCTGAGTTCTGCTCCATGTGTTTCTCATGTCACTCCAGCTACCATTCCCTCTACCCATGGTAATGGCAGAAGGTTTGAATTAACTATTCAGAAAGAAAGCATCAGTGGCTAATAAACATATTACAAGGAGGTCCTTTCTCATTACTAATCAGTGAACACACATTAAAACAATTAAAAGGTAAAATTTTATACATGTTAAGAAAGGTTTGTAAAATTCATTGTTGGTGAGTGGAATGGAAAAATATATGCTTTCGTTTACTTTCAGAGAGAGAATAAATTATTCCCCCACCTTTGGTAGGACTTTCAGCCATGTGTATCAGTTTTTAAATTGAAGCTACTTGTTAATCCCAAAACTATTCTTCAAGGTATCAACCATAAAAGAATATTCATTATAAAAGAATACTCACAGTACTTATAAAGACGTTTAAAGATGTTCATTGTAGCATTGTACAAAATATCACACACTGTAGGAAGTTAAATGTGTAAGTAAAGATTGAATACAGCAATTCCTCATGCATCAAAGACTTAGATGAAAACAAGTGCCATACTCAAATTAAGTAACTGAACATATTTTAATAAATGCATTTTTTACAATGATATGGGTACAAGTTTAGGAACGCCAGAAAGGGAAATGTAGTATCCTGGAGTTTATAACTATGGAAAACTCCCAGTATCTCTTGACCTAATGGGAAACTCATGACAGCTGTGTGTAGAAGGCCACCTGATAAAAGGTAAGACCCTTGGTGGGGGAAGATGGCAAACAAATAGATAACAAGTATGCAGGAAGTTGGGAAGTAAGTGTCTCAACTTTGCTTTTCATCTTTCTGTATCTGCTGCCTGTGGCTTTCACTGCACTGACAGATACAATCAGAAGCCACAGGGCAAGGAAGGTATTGAGGATCAAGAGCTCTTTCAGGCAGTCATTTTAGGTCAGTTTCCCAGGACACAGAGCAGAGTGGAGAAGAGTGGAGACTGGATCCGGACAGAAGAAAGGAAGTTATACAGCATAACACACACGTCAGTATTCAATAGCAGAAAGGAGGCCCGGGTAAGTTCATACTTGTTTATATAGAATGATTTCTCCAAAATGGGTAAATGAAAAATTTTAATACCTGCAATCTAGTATTTTTAATAT
>NW_022292509.1:0-3618 GCF_002776525.5 Piliocolobus tephrosceles | reverse complement strand
TAACACTGAATGAAAGAAATCAAATAAGGAATAAACAGATGGAGAACTATTCCACGTTAATAAGGAAGAATCAATACTGTCAAGTTGTCAGTTCTTCCCAATCTAATCTACAGATTCAATGCAATCTCAGGCAAAACCACAGAAAGTTATTTTGTCAGTATTGACAAACATTGTATAGAAGGGCAGAAGACCCAGAATTGCCAACAAAATACTAAAGAACAACATTAGAGGACTGACATTACCTGGCTTTAAACCTTTCTATAAAGCTATAATAATAAAGACTCTTTCTATAAAGCTATAATAATAAAGACCCTTTCTATAAAGCTATAATAATAAAGACTGTGTGTTATTGATGACAGATTAGATAAATAGGTCAATGGGGCAGAATAAAGGGCCTCAAAATAGATCTACATAAATAGAGTCAACTGATCTTTTCAAAGGAGAAAAGGCAATCCAATAGAAAAATGATAATCTACTCAAAACACGGTGTGGGGAAAACTAGACATCCCATGTAAATATTTGGGGGGGTGAGTATACACACATTTGCATGTGATACTTAGTATATAACACATACACACATATTTTTATGTACATATTTTTACAGACCTTATACCTTCCAAAAATTAACTCAAAATAAATCATAGTTGTAACTATGCAAAATGCAAAACGATAAAACTGCCAGAAGAAAATTTAGATAACATTGGGTGCAGTGCTGACTTTGTATATACAACACCAAAGGCACAATCAAGGAAAGAAATAAGAAATAATTAATGAACTTCATTAGAAGTAAAAACTGCTGCTCTGGGAAAGATAATGTCAAGAACACAGGAAGGAAATCCACAAACGGTGAGGAAAATATTTGTCAACACACATAATAAGTACTCTTAAATCTCAACAATAATAAACAACCTGATTAAAAATTGAACCAAAGACTAACAGACTCTTTACCAAAGAGATACGCAGAAGAAAAACATGCATAAGAAAAGAGGCCCGCCGGGCACAGAGGCTCACGCCTGTAATCCCAGCACTTTGGGAGGCCAAGGCGGACAGACCATCTGAGGTCAGGAGTTTGAGACCAGCCTGACCAAAATGGAGAAACCCCATCTTTACTAAACACACAAAATTAGCCAAGTGTGGTGGTGCATGCCTGTAATCCCAGCTACTCAGCAGGCTGAGGCAGGAGAATCACTTGAACCTGGGAGGTAGAGGTTGCGGTTAGCCTAGAACACGCCATTGCACCCCAGTCTGGGCAGCCAGACCAAAACTCAGTCTCAAAAAAAAAAAAAAAAAAAGAAAAAGAAAAGAGCCTCCACATCATACGTCATCATGAAAATGCAAATTAAAACAATGAGATACCACAACACATTTACTAAAATGGCCAAAATCCATCACACAAAAACTACATCTGGACATTTACAGCACCTTTATTCATAATTGCCAAATCTTGGAGGCAACCATGTTGTCCTTCAGTAAGTGAAAAATAAACTCTGGTGCATCCAGAAAAAGTAAAATTTTTGTTGTTAAAAACTATTGAGTTATCAAGCCATGAAAAGACATGGAAGAAACTTTAATGCATATTACTAACTGAAAAATGCCACTCTGAAAAGACGACATAGTCTAGGATTCCAACTGTATGACCTGGCAAAGGCAAAACTATGGTGATAATCAGAAAGATCAGTGGTTTTCAGGAGCTAGGGGAAAGATGGGAGGAATAGGAGAAACACCAATTTTTAGGGTAGCACAACTACACTGCATGTTACTATAATGGTGAATACATGTCACCATACTTTCTTCCAAACCCATAGAATGTGAACTCTAATGTAAACTATGGACTTTGAGTGATAATGGTGTACCAATGTAGGGTCACCATATGTAACAAATGTATCACTCTGGTGACACATGTTGATAAAGGTAGACACCATGCACTATAACGTCCTTTCAATTTTGTTGTGAATTTAAAACTGATGTAAAAAAAAGTCATAAAAAGACTTCTATAATAGTTGTAAAAAAGTCACAAAAAGACTTCTATAATAGTTTTATAACACTTTTATTCATAAACCCCCAAAAGATACACTCTAATACACATGCACTTAAGAATGGACAAACAGAAGAAAGGGGAGGAGCAGGATGGGAGAAAATATTGCAAACTATCACTCTGATAAGGGAGTAATCACCAGTATAAGTAAGGAGCACAAACAACTCTATAGGAAAAAAATCTAATAATCCATTAAAATAAGCAAAAATTTGAACAGATATTTTTCAATAAAAGACATGCAAATGGCAAATGGGCATATGAAAACATGCTCAACATCACTGATCATCAGATAAATGCAAATCAAAACTCTAGATATCATCTCACCCCAGTTAAAATGGCTTATATCCAAAAGACAGATAATATGACATGCTGGCAGGGATGTGGAGAAAAGGGAACTCTCATACACCCTTGGTGGGAATCTAATTAGTACAACCACTGTAGAAAGCAGTTTGGAGGTTCCTCAAAAAACTAAAAATAGAGCTACCATATGATCCAGCTATCTCACTGCTGGGTATATATGCAAAAGAAAGGAACTCAGTATATCAAAGAGATAATCTGCACTCTTACACTTGTTGCAGCATTGTTTACAATAGCTAAGATTTTGAAGAAACCTAAATGTCCATCAACACATGAATGGATAAAGAAAATGTGATACATATGCACAGTGGAGTACCATGCAGCTGTAAAAAAGAATGAGATTCAGTCATCTGCAATAACATGGATGGAACTGGGGATCATTATGTTAAGCAAAATAAGCCAGGGACAGAAATAAAGTCATTGCATACTCTCATCGATGTGCTGCTGAGGAGCTGTGTGCAAAAATAGGAGATTGTGATGCCTTTGGAAAATTCATTGTCAGATGTTGGAAAAACAAAAGGTACCCATAGAATTTTATCAGAAAATGAACATGGATGATATTTGCTCCAGCAGTTTTGTGAGGTGTCAGAGCACAAGCCAGATTACAGAGATTGAAAGAATTTATGGGAAAAGAGAAAGTAGAAACACAAATGTCAAAAAGGTTTTAACAAAGCGTGTCTCCTTTAGAGTCCTTGAAATGGAAGAAAACTCACCATATGACCAAAGGTTTATGGTTGAAGAGAGGATTATCAGAGATCAAAATATGTTTAAATACTAATGGGGAAGAGCAATTGCAAAGGCAAGACGTGAAATACAGTGAAAAATCAATTCATTTACGTGAAGAGATAGATGTGGGTCCAGAATACAAAAGAGATCATCTTAGACAAATATTTTATTCTACATTTTCTTTCGTGAGTGGGAAAAGACAGGAAACATGATGATACATGGAGATAGAGTGATAAAATGTTGAGGTGGTTTCAGCTGCTGCTAAGTACAATAATAAAAACATTAAATATTTATATGACACTTATGTGCCCTCCATGTTTCTAAATTATATATATTTTATATATTTAAAATTTACAAATATATGAAATATGTTTTATATATAAACTCTCTATATACATACACTAATTTTCTGTATAAAAATTATCTCTTCAGAATTATGTTGTTTACATGTAAAGGTATAATAGGGTGGAGGTACATTATAGGATAGGGAGTAGAAAGAC
>NW_022292505.1:0-1692 GCF_002776525.5 Piliocolobus tephrosceles | reverse complement strand
CCTCCCGTCTGGGCCACTCTGAGGATTACTATGAGGACCAAAAGGCGATGCAACTGGAACCAGGCCAAGCTGCCATGTTTCACCTACTGGCTTGGCGAGGGGATGGGACCCAGGCCTTCCTGTCCGCTCTTGGTAGCATTACTAGTTGCGCTAAGGCTGTTAAAAAAAAAATGAGCCTGGGCTGGAATGTGGTGGCTCACACGTGTAATCCCAGCCCTTTGGGAGGCCAAGGTGGGAGGATCACCTGAGGTCAGGAGTTCAAGACCAGCCTGATCAACATGGTGAAATATTGTCTCTACTAAAAATACAAAATTAGCCAGGCATGGTAGTGGGTGCCTATAATCTCAGCTACTCGGGAGGCTGAGACAAGAGAATCGCTTGAACCCGGGAGGCAGAGGTTGCAGTGAGCAGAGATCGTGCCATTGCACTCCAGCCTGGGCGACAAGAGCGAAACTCTGTCTCAAAAACAAAAAAAAAAAGAATGAGCCTGTTCTCTGCATCGTGGTATAGACCAAGTTTCAAGATAAAGTTGGGTGAATAAAACACAGTTCAGAATTACATGCTTAAAAACAGAAAACTGGGGAGGGCTTTCTAGGAAAGAAGAACCTGGGAAGGATGTTACGGGACTAGGAGCTGCAGCTATCTTGAGAGGAAAACAAAATAGAGTGGCCAGCAGGCAGGAACGGGAGTGAGACTGGCTTCTTCCTGTAGGCCCATTTGTTCCTTTTGAATTTTTAACATCTGTATTCCTACTCAAAACATAAAAATCAACTAATAGGCGGGGCATGGTGGCTGACGCCTGTGATCCCAGCACTTTGGGAGGCCAAGGGGGGTGCGGATCACCTGAGGTCAGGAGTTCAAGACCAGCCTGTCCAACATGGTGAAACCCCGTCTCTACTAACAATACAAAGATTAGCCGGGTGTGGTGGCTCATGCTGGTAATCCCAGCTACTTGGGAGGCTGAGGCACAAGAATTCTTTCAACCCGGGAGGCGGAGGTGGCAGGACGTCAAGATTGCACCACTGCCCTCCAGCCTCAGCAATAGAGCAAGACTCCGTCTCTAAATAAATAAATAAATAAATAAATAAACGAGTAACTTCAAAGATGGAAAAACGAGACGGGGCTGGGAATAATGGCTCATGCCTGTAATCCTAGTACTTTAGGAGGCCAAAGTCAGAGGATTACTTGAGGAGTTTGAGACCAACCTGGGCAACACAGTGAAACCTCATGTCTACAAGAAATACAAAATTAGCTGGGTTACACAATTAAATCTACGCCTCTAGGAAAATGGCCGACGAATCTGCATCTTTCCTTTTTTTTTTTATTTTTAAGTCCCAGCTACTCGGGAAGCTGAGGAGGAAGGATCACCTGAGTCTGGAAGGTTGAGGCCGCAGTGAGCCATGATTGTACCACAGTATCCCAGCCTGGGCGAAAGAATGAGACCCCGCCTCAAAAAAAAAAAAAAAAGGGGGGGGGAGCTGCTTGGATTTCCACAAAGCTGTGCTTCTAAACACTGGATATGTACTGGCTACATCAGAAGCATCCAGGACAGGACAGGCATGGTGGCTCACGCCTGTAATCCCAGAATTTTGGGAGGCTGAAGTGGGCGGATCACCTGAGGTCAGGAGGTCAAGACCAGCCTGGCTGATATGGTGAAACCCCATCTCTATAAAAATTAGCCAGGTGGCCGGG
>NW_022292504.1:0-2788 GCF_002776525.5 Piliocolobus tephrosceles | reverse complement strand
TCAAGCAATTCTCCTGCCTCAGCCTCCTGAGTAGCTGGGATTACAGGGGTGTGCCACCACCACACCCAGCTATTTGTGTACTTTCAGTAAAGACAGTTTCTCTATGTTGGTCGTAGAGAACTATGTTGGTCAGAATGGTCTCCAACTCCTGGCCTCAGGTGACCGCCCGCCTCAGCCTCCCAAAGTACTGGAATTACAGGCACAAGCCACCACACCCGGCCTGCAATTTTTTTTATTTTACTTTTTATTTTTCTTTATTTTTATTTTTTCTGAGACAAAGTCTTACTCTGTCACCCAGGCTAGACTGTAATGGCATGATCTCGGCTCACTGCAACCTCCGCCTCCCAGGTTAAAGAAATTCTCTTGTCTCAGCCTCCCGAGTACTACAGGCCCGAGCCACTATGCCTGGCTAGTTTTTGTATTTTTAGTAGAGACGGGGTTTCACCGTGTTGGCCAGGCTGGTCTTGAACTCCTGACCTCAGGTAATCCACCTGCCTCGGCCTCCCAAAGTGCTGGGATTATAGGCATGAGCCACCGTGCCCGGCCTATTTTATTTTATTTTTTACTATGATAAAATATAACAAGCTTTGCCTTTTTATCTGATTTTAAGTACACAGGTCAGTGGCATTAAGTGTATTTACGTTATTGTGCAACCTCATCGTCCACCTCCAGAACTTTTCCATCCAAACAAAGTAAAGCTCCATCCCTGTAAAACACTCACACGCATTCTCCCTTTCCCCAACCCTGGCAGTCACCCTTCTTGCTTTTCTTTTCTTTTCTTTCTTTTTTTTTGAGGCAGTTTGACTCTGTCGCCCAGGATGGAGTACAGTTGCGCAGTCTCGGCTCACTGCAGCCTCCACCTCCCAGGTTCAAGCGATTCTCCTGCCTCAGCCTCCCGAGTAGCTGGGATTACAGGCACCCGCCACCTTGCCCGGCTAATTTTTTGTATTTTTAGTAGAGACGGGGTTTCACTGTGTTAGCCAGGATGGTCTCGATCGCCTGACCTTGTGATCCACCCACCTCGGCCTCCCAGAGTGCTGGGGTTACAGGCATGAGCCACTGCGCCCAGCCTAATTTTTGTATTTTTGTTTGTTTGTTTTTCAGAAGGAGTTTCGCTCTTGTTCCCCAGGCTGGAGTGCAATGGTGTGATCTTGGCTCACTGCAACCTCCGCCTCCGAGGTTCAAGATACTCTCCTGCCTCAGACTCCTGAGTAGCTGGGATTACAGGCATGTGCAACCACACCCACCTAATTTCATTTTTCTTTTTTTTTTTTGTTTTTTGAGACGGAGTCTCGTTCTGTCACCCAGGCTGGAGTTCAGTGGTGCGATCTCGGCTCACTGTAAGCTCCGCCTCCCGGGTTCACGCCATTCTCCTGCCTCAGCTTCCCTTGTAGCTGGGACTACAGGTGCCGCCACCACGCCCGGCTACTTTTTTGTATTTTTAGTAGAGACAGGGTTTCACTGCGTTAGCCAGGATGGTCTCGATCTCCTGACCTCGTGATCTGCCCGCCTTGGCCTCCCAAAGTGCTGGGATTACAGGCGTGAGCAACCGCACCCAACCTCTTTTTTTCAGACAGAGTCTCGCTCTGTCGCCTAGGCTAGACTGCAATGGTGCGATCTCGACTCACTGCCACCTCCGACTTCCGGGGTTCAAGCAATTCTCCTGCCTCAGCTTCCTGAGTAGCTCAGATTACAGGCGTGTGCCACCATGCCCAGCTGATTGTGTATTTTTAGTAAAAACTGGATTTCTCTATATTGGTCAGGCTGGTCTCCAACTCCTGACCTCAGGTGATCCGCCTGCCTCGGCCTCCCAAACTACTGGGATTACAGGCGTGAGCCACCGCGCCCTGCCTGTTTTATTTTATTTTTTAAATTTAAATTTAATTTTTTTATTTGAGATGGAGTCTCCCTCTGTCGCCCAGGCTAGAGTGCAATGGCGCGATCTCGGCTCACTGCAACCTCCACCTTCCAGGTTCAAGCAATTCTTTTGCCTCAGCCTCCCAAGTAGCTGGGACTATAGGCGTAAAACACCATGCCCAGCTAATTTTTTTTTTTTTTTTTTTTTTTTTTTTGAGACAGTCTCGCTCTGTCGCCAGGCTGGAGTGCAGTGGCACCATCTCTGCTCACTGCAAGCTCCGCCTCCCGGGTTCACGCCATTCTCCTGCCTCAGCCTCCCCAGTAGCTGGGACTACAGGCGCCCACTACCACGCTCCGCTAATTTTTTGTATTTTTAGTAGAGACGGGCTTTCACCATGTTAGCCAGGATGATCTCGATCTCCTAACCTCGTGATCTGCCCACTGGCCTCCCAAAGTGCTGGGATTACAGGCGTGAACCACCGTGCCCGGCCTATTTTATTTTATTTTTACTGTGATAAAATATAATAAACTTTGCCATTTTAACTGATTTTAAGTGCACAGTTCAGGGACATGAAGTGTATTTACATTATTGTGCAACCTCACCACCGTCCACCTCCAGAACTTTCCCATCCAAACAAAGTAAAGCTCCATCCCCATAAAACACTCATGCACATTCTCCCCTCCCCAGCCCTGGCAATCACCCTTCTTTCTTTTCTTTCTTTCTTTCTTTCTTTTCTTTTTTTTTTTTTTTTTGAGAGGGAGTTTGGCTCTGTCGCCCAGGCTGGAGTGCAGTGGTGTGATCTCAGCTCACTGCAGCCTCCACCCCCGGGTTTAAGTGATTCTCCTGCCTCAGCCTCCTGAGTAGCTGGGACTACAGGGGCGTGCCACCATGCCCAGCTAAATTTTGTATTTGTTTGTTTGTTTTTGAGTC
>NW_022292503.1:0-1055 GCF_002776525.5 Piliocolobus tephrosceles | reverse complement strand
AACAAAATTGTTACAAAACGTATACAAAAAAAAAAAAAAAAAAAAAAAAAAAAAAAAAAAAAAAACGACGCTGACCCACAAAAGGACTTAACAGATAAAACAAAGTTACATAATAGCATAACACATAGCACATAGCACATAACACATAGCACATAGCACATAGCACATACCAGCATAACACATAACAACTGTGGCATTATTACTAAAAAAAGAAAATACTAATAACTATGTAGAAAGTGAAGGTAACATTTGTAGTAACACACCTGACAACATTAACGAAAGTAACAAATTGTATTGCTACAATTTTAGATTTAAAAAAAAAAAAAAAAAAAAAAAAAAAAAAACAATGAAACCATTTCATATATCATACACCTAGATAAACATGACATTGTTATTACAAAGACAAATTTAATAAAAAATAATATATATGTTGCAACTATACACAAATTTATACAGTTTTATGCTAACAACTATGTATATATTAATTTTATATTTACCGATTTAAAATAAAAATTTTATTGGATGTTCTAATAAAAAATAAACCATTGCACAACGAACAGTTGGGTTATATTATGGAAGCGGTTGACAATGAAAAGGGTAAAGTTATAAGCGAATTGGCTAGTCCTAACGAATTGGCTAATCCTAACAACTTGACTAGTCCTAACAACTTGACTAGTCCTAACGAATTGGCTAGTGCTAACGACTTATTTGAATACACAAAAAAAGTGTTCGTCTGCTATAAATCCCAATTCAACGAAGGCATTTCTGTTGACTCACTGTGTTCTAAGTTTGATAGTACACATTATGATATAGATGATATATTTTATAAAAAAAAAAGAAGATATATACACAATAATAAAAAAAATAAAAACTGTAGTTTTCAATAAAACATTAAAAACACAAGAAGCAGACACAAAGGATGGATCAAGCTCAAGTCAAGTAATGACACATAAAAAGAAACAAAAAAAAATATATAAATACTGAACACGTAAAAAAAATAAAATGAAAAGCGAAAAAAAATGATTATACATGACAAACTAGAAAATAAATTCATA
>NW_022292502.1:0-4414 GCF_002776525.5 Piliocolobus tephrosceles | reverse complement strand
TGTGTAGACTATCTTCTCTGACAGTCTACTAGATATCTTCCAATTGAACATTCTGCATATCTACTCCTGCATTTTAAATATAAATATTAGCTTGTAAGAATATAAAAAAAATCATAAAAAGCGATTAAATGTATCACATGCATTTGAGTCTGTCCAGGGCTTGTTTACTTTCAAACCTGTTCCTTATTCTTCCCATATATTGCTAGGTGTTCCAGGTGGGATGACCCCCAGAAGCAGTTTTCATGGTTATTTTGTCAGCTGCTGCCGGTTGTGTTTCAGCCAATGGGAGACACTGGCAGGCGATTTCAGAGCCTGATGCAGCGGAGAGAGGAAAAGGAAAAAGCTAAGGCATATATACTCCAGTCTATATGCCGAGGCAGTGCGTTGTACTCCAGTCTATATGCCGAGGCAGTGCGTATGACAGCATGGTATCTTGTTTACACCACCAACCCCTCTTGTGGTTATTCCACTTTCTGCCGGGTGACTTCACCCCCTGAAATTTAGTAATACCATTCTCTTTCTCTGTCTGTCTGTCTCTCTCTCTCTTATTTTTCCTGCTGATTCTAATGCAATAGTGAGTTTCTATAGTTGGAGATCTCTGAGTTGTCTCATTCTCTCTAATTGGCTCCCTTGGTCTTCCAGCAACTGTGTAACCAAATCTCTGTATTAAATTATCTGTAATATGCTTAAAATGCTTGCTATTTTCCCGAGTCGGACCATGAACACCAGTGTAGTGTTAATTGTATTTAGACTTTAATTTATCATTACATCAAAATATATAGAGAATCAATCACTTTGCAGAAAATGCAAGCAGCAGACCTCTCCTTTACTTGTTTCCTCTATCCGATTCCCTTTTTAATTGAGGAGTACTATGAACATTTTTGTGTCTCCTTCAGGGTAGTTCTTTATATATGTGGACATACACATGCACAAACATAACTTTGAAACTTGTTTCTGTTTATTTAAAAATCTCTCTGCCAGTTCACATAGATCTGTCTAATTTTTTAAACTGCTAACTTGTGACATAATATAGATGTTCTGTAATTATACATCACTTTATAGGTTGATGTTTAGGATATAAATTCTTATCAGATATTGCTATGTGTTATAGTACACCCTTACAAATGTGTAAGTACCCTAAACTTTTCAATGTTTGCCAAAATGTTGAATGGTAACAATCTCATTTTAATTGCACTTAAATACTAGAAATTAAGAATTTTTTTGTATAATTGTGTTCATTTATTTTACTTATAATATTTCTAGTTCATATTGTTGTTTCTTTGTTTTAATATTACTTGATATATATAATGTTGTCATTCATAAATAGATTAGTCACATTAGCTTTTTTTTTTGACAAGAATCTCGCTCTATTGCCAAGGCCGGAGTGTACTGGTGCAATCTCTTCTCACTGCCACCTCTGCCTCCCAGGTTCAAGCAATTATCTTGCCTCAGCCTCCCGAGTAGCTGGGATTACAGGCATGCGCCACCATGCCTGGCAAATGTTTGCATTTTTAGTAGCGATGGGGTTTCACCATGTTGGCTTGGCTGGTCTCGGACTCCTGACCTCAGGTGATTCACCTGCTTTGGGCTCCCAAAATACTGGGATTACAGGTGTGAACTACCATGCCCAGTCCACATTAGTGTTTATATAACATTTTCTTAAATAGTATTTTTTGAGTATATGATCATATAATTTTTTAAACAACAATTTTCTACCTTTCTTCTAAAATTAACCATCTTAATAATTTATCTAGTTTTATTCACAAAGATCTCTAGTAAATGATTTATACTTTCAAAGACAGCAGTCAGGCTTTTCCAGTTGTAGAATTCAGTGGAAATTTTCTAACATATCAGCATTATAATGGTTGCTGGAGATTACTTTTTAAAAATTACCATGTATTCCTTAATGCTGGCATTTTCTTTTGAGTCTAACAACTTTTTAAATCTAATCTCAGAAATGTGTGATGTTATAAAAATATTTTATGTGAAAAAATTATTTAATTTCCCTATGCCATGAATTTCATTAATAAAGTCCTGAATATTAAAATGTTTTATGATTCCTTGTAAACCATGTTTGGTGTGTTATTTTTTCAACTATATTATTCATGTGCTTGGCTGATAGTTTTTCTTTCTCTTCATCTTTCTCTTTCTTTTCCCTACTGCATCTGCTTCCCTTTTCTCTTTCCCTCTCATTCTGTCAACTATGTTAGGTTTTTATGTCACAATCACTGTATAAAATACCCTTTTTGAATACTACAGGATGCTAGCCAGCTTTTCCTGGGCTTTAGAACAAGTTATATAAACAGTGCTTAACCATCCCTTGAAGTATGATAGGATTTACATCCTAAGTGTATGGAACTGGTGCTTTTGTTATGGGTTGCATTAGTTTCCCATTGCTGCTTTAATGAATTGTGATAACTTGATGGCTTGAAGTAACTTTGTGTTAAAATCAAGAGTTGCATTTCTCTTGTAGCTTCTAGAGGAGTGTATTAGTCCGTTCTCATGCTGCTTATAAAGACATATCAGAGATGGGGTAATTTGTAAAGGTAAGAGGTTTAATTGACTCACAGTACCACAGGGTTGGGGAGGTCTCTGCAACCTTACAATCATGGTAGAAGGGGAAACAAACACACCCTTTTTCACATGGCAGCAGTAAGGAGAAGTGCAGAATGAAGGTGGGGGGAAAGTCTCATAAAACCATCAGAAATCATAAGAACTCATTCACTATCATGAGAACAGTATGGAGGTAACTGCCTCCATGATTCAATGGCCTCTCACTATGTCCCCCCCACAATATGTGCAGATGATGGGAATTACAATTCAGGATGAGGTTTGGGTGGGGGCACAGCCAAAACACATCAGGGAACATCAGTTTCCTTATATTCCCCAACTCTTCGGACTGCCTGCATTTCCGCTTCGTGGCACTCTTCCTTCCTCAAGGCAAGAATAGTTTGTATAATTTTCTCATCATCATTCTAACCATTCTAGCCTTTACTCTAGCCATCAACTTTTGTTCCTCCTCCTTCCACATTTAAAGACTTACAATTATATTAGTCCCACTTGGATAGTTCATTAGAATCTTTCTCTTTTAAAAGTCATCTGATTAGAAACCTTATTTCTATCTGGTACTATAACTTGTCTTTGACATGTGATGTAACATATTCACAGGCTCCAGAGAGTAGGAGGTGAACGTCTTTGGTATGCAATTTTTCTGCCTATCACAGCAGCATTTGACCACCTTTAAAGTTTATTGTTTGTTTTTTCTTTATTACTTCTTTTAAATCAGTATTGTTAAATAACATTTCAACAGGGAATCATATGTTAAGTTTAGAGTTTCAAATACATGATATAAATTTGTACATTCTTTTAATTATTTGATCACATATGTATCAAAAAATATGACTTTTTTTATGTTTTGCTGTTGTTTATTTCATCATTTTATTTTTCAACAGAAATAAGCACTTTCCTGCATTTTAGTAATATTGCTTTTTTACAAATAACCAGCTTTCACTTATGTCAGTAATTTTTTTGGTAGTCTCTTTTTAAAAAAATGCATTTATTTGGGTTTTAAATATCAATCATGTTGTTATATCTTGTGCTATGTAGTTCTTCCTTTTTCCTCTTTCTCATGTGAAAATTGGATTTTAGTCTTTATTTTGTAATAAGTTAATTTAACACTAAATTTCCTCTGAGTAATTCATCAGCCATATCCCAAAGTTTTGGTTGTGTCATGCTTTCATTATCATTCATTTTTAAGTTATTGCCTACATTCCCTGGCAGTTAATAAGGAAATAAATAAATTATAATAAATAATAAGTTATTGTTATTTTATCCTTAAATCTTCAACGTATTCAGATCAGTTTTTTAAAAATAAAATATCCTAGTGAACACAGTATTTTTTTACAACTGACCTGTTACACTGTCATTTAAAGTATGATGACCAAATATAAGTTATTTTATATATATACATATATATATATATATATGTAATTTATTAATGACATGGTTTGTCTTTGTCCCCACCCAAACTTCATCTTGAATTGTAACTCCCACAATTCCCATGTGGGAGATAATTGAATTTTGGGGTGGAGGTTTCCTGCACTGTTCTTATTGTAGTGAATGAGTCTCATGAGATCATATAGTTTTAAAAACAGTTTTTCTGCTCATTCTCTGGTTTTTCCTGCTGCCATCCATGTAAGATGTGACTTGCTCCTCCTTGCCTTCTACCATGATTGTGAGCCCCCCCACCAGCCATGAAGAACTGTAAGTCCATTAAACTGCTTTATTTTCTAAATTGCCCAATCTCAGGTATGTCTTTATCAGCAGCATGAAAAGAGACTAATACAGTAAATTGGTACTGGGAGTGGGTTGAAAAGACACCTGAAAATGTGGAAGCGCCTTTAGAATTGGGGAA
>NW_022292499.1:0-13241 GCF_002776525.5 Piliocolobus tephrosceles | reverse complement strand
TTGCAGACATGTTGCATTTTAATTGAAAGACTGATATAATTTTTTTAGAAGAACACTTGCAGTGTTTGAAGTGACAAAGGCTTCTGTGACAAAAAAGCAGGGAAAGGGTTTTTTTTTTTTTTTTTTTAAATAGCAAACAACAACAACAAAAACACCACAAGAAAGCAAGCAACAAACAAAAAACAGAGGAGGAAGTCGGCTGTGGCTACTTCCAGGAAAGGACTCAAAGAGGCAATTGGAAATTTTATTCTCTTTGCAACTGTGGATTTTCCAGCCTGCTTCCTTTCTAAAGTATATTACTTTCTTTTTGGCTCATGAAGTTACCCCTTTCTGTTTTCTGGAACAGCTATGTATTTTCTTTATCTATCATCTGTCTACCTGCCTATCATCTATCTATTTACTATCTATCTTTTCTACTTTGCACTATCACGGGCTTGGGTCAAGCAGGATAGAACTGCAGTGTATGTTCACTCTACCATTTAAAACAAGAGCTCTCAGAGGCATTCTCCATCATATCACAAACCTGAGCTTTCTAAAACAGGGTGTGGCAAACTACCATGCATGGCCCATGTCTGACGCAGTCTGCATTTGTAAGTAAAGTTGTACTGGGACACAGCCACATACATGTGTTATATGACGTCTCTGGCTGTTTTCATGGTACAATGGAAGAGCTAAATTGTTCACAGAGAGACCATATGGCTTGGAAAACTTAAAATGTTTAACATTTAGTCCTTTGCAGAAAATATTTTCTGACTCGTTTTAAAAGATCTTTGTTTGGAATGCTACCTATTGCCTTCCGGATAGAATCACAACTCTTTACCACAATAGACACAGCTTGAACCCTGCTTCTATATCCAGCCTCATCTATTATTTCCGCTTCTCCTTATTTTCCTCGTGGCCATGCTGATGAATTGTCAGCTTCCCAGATGTGCGAGAATCCCTGTCTCTTCCTGACATTCTCATGCTCTCCCTCTGCCTCTAGAGAACTTCCTGTCCCATCTCTCATGACAAATCCCTTCTTCAGCCCCTTTGCTCCTTCCTTAAGGATACCCATTTGGCTCTATTTTGGGTGACATGCTCCTTCTGCATCTCCCAGAGCCATCCTGTGTCTGTCAGCTACTGCATTTCTTTGCATCTCTGCAAAAGACTGGACATCCCTGATTTAAATAAAACATTCAAGACCATGTTCTTACAATGCACCATGTACCTGAACAGATTATTCGTGTCTTCTCTGGCCAGGTGTAAATACTTGGCTCCTGTGTCATCGTGGCTGAGCTTCACTGCCGTCAGGAACAGCTCGGGAACAGATGTCACTTGAGTTAACCAGAAAAACACAACCAGTTAAACTTAGACAAAATGGCCTTTGAAGTGGTGATCTTCGACACACTGAGAAAACTGGCTTTTCTGCCTGAAATCAGATGATGCCAGGAAGCCAGTATTTCAGAGCTGGAGAGAACAGAACCATCCTGTCCAAGTCCCTTATCCTACAAACAAGGAAAGTAAGACATAACGAAGGTAGATGAGAATGTGTGTGTATATATATTTTTTGGGTGTTACTGGCTAGGTATTTTCTATTTTTTTAATTTTTTATTATTTTTTGGCTAGGCATTTTCTAATCATGTCACATATACTCTGTGAGGGAGGTATTCTCATCCTCATTTACAGATGAAAAACCTGAGGCTCAGGGTGATGACATAAGCTGCCCAAATCACAGAGCCAGGATTCACCCTGGTGTCTGTCCTTCCCATGGTACTGTGCGGCACCTAAGTAACACAGCACCCTTTGCAACATCTGCTGAGTGCCTCCTGCTTTTGTGTACTGCACCTCAGTAACACATCACCCCTTCCAACATTGGCCGTGTGTCTCCTGTTTCTGTGCATATAATCTCCCGTTGTACGCAGAACGGGCCTGCAGGGAGGGGAAATGCTGGAGTGGGCTAGCTGGCGACAGCGGGGAGAGGCTCCAGGATCAGTCTTTGCTTCTCCTAGTGTGGGATGGATCCTCGATGGTAGCTGGAAGCACAAAGCTGGGGCTTCCAGAACAACTGGAGGGGCTGGGAGGATAGAAATGCCCCCCCAAAAGATGAAAGACTCCCCACTCCTGAGCGGGGTGGAAGGTCTTCTCCTACTCTAGGTAAGCCTCTAGGTAAGCCTGGTAAGTGTCCATACTTCTCGGTATGAAAGAAACTGTCTTGTCTTCCAGTCATGCTCACGAGATCTGATGGTTTATAAGGGGCTGCCCCCTTCACTTGTCATTCTCTTCCCTGCCACCCTGTGAAGAGGTGCCTTCCACCACGATTGTAAGTTTCCTGAGGCCTCCCCAGCCATGCAGAACTGGGAGTCAATGAAACCTCTTTACTTTTTAGCTCATTCTTTATAAATTACCCAGTCTTGGGTTTTTCTTCACAGCAGTGTGAGATTAGACTAATACACAAGACAAGAGGATTGCTTGAACCCAGGAGTTTGAGACCAGCCTAGACAACAAAGCAAGTTTCCACCTACACACACACTCACACACACACACACACACACACACACACACACACACACACAAACAATGAGCCAGGCGTGGGGGCACCTTGTCCCAGTTATTTGGGGGACTGAGGTGACAGGATCGCTTGAGCCCAGGAGTTTGAGGCTGCAGTGAGCCAAGATCATGCCACTGCACTCCTGTCTGGGCGACAGGGTGAGTCCCAATCTCAAAAAAGTACATTTCTATAAAATTTGAAAAATAAAGGAGAAGTATGGGTGAGGCCTTTAGTAATAGTAACCAGTACTATAAACCCAGGTGTCTTTGCCCGGCCTTTGCAGGATTTCACAAATGCTCTGAGTCTGTTGTCAGGACTCCCATGCCTGGACCTTGCCTGGGACACCCTAGTCACTGCCCTGGCTCCCTTGCTGGAGCCCTGCCCAGAGGCAGCTGCTTTCTCACACCACCCTCTCCAGGAGCTCTTCCCTCTCCCCCCAGCAGCAGCAGCTCCCACCCTTGTCCTTGGCCCTCCGCATGGCGTCCACCATGTGCCTCCAGTCACAGCCCCATCAGTCTTTCTAGACGGTAAGTTGTGTCTTTTAAATTTGCTATAACATCAAGCATAGCACAGAGCCAACAGCTGGCCAAATATGTGAAGTGTTGTCATTTTTAGTTACTATGCTAAAAAAAAAAAAAAAAAAAAAAAAAAAAGGAAAACGTTTAAGCAAATAACAAAACAAAAAACAAATGATTCCATTTTAATATAAACCCAAGTAAGTATAAGTCCACAATTTCTTCTTTATAATTTTGAAACCCAAAAGGCTCAGAAAACTGAAAGATTCTGCAGAAGTTTAGAGCAAACTATTTGATGGCAAAACCTGACTGAACAGATCAGGGCACTTGGTCTTCGTGCTCACACTCAGCGAATCGTCAGGTTTGGCTGCAGAAACCCTAGCGTGTCTGATGACAGAGACCCAGCTGGAAGTGTTACTCTCTCAAATCTGACAAGAATCAGGCTTCGCGACATTCCAGGAAGGGACCGGGGGTCATTTCTCTCACAAGCTCTGTTCAGCCGAGTAGCCATCATGCAACAGGAGCTGGGCCAGGGCCTTGGGACACCAGGACAAGGCTAGTCTCCACCCTGAAGGGCCCGTACCTATGCCAGAAGCCGCACCTGCAATGTATGTGGATTTATAAGGAGGTGCCGAGAAGGACCCATACCTGGTTGACAGTAAATCCGTGGATCTTGTCTCCTAGTTGATACTGTACAGCCCTCTCACAAGCCCGGTTACTGTTCCATCGCCACGCTCTGCGGTGTGCCTGTCTAGATTAAGAGTCATCTAAGTTAGATGAGCCGCAGGAAAATTATCTGGTTAACATTATTCAGCCACATAGTGAAAATACTCTCATGTGATAAAGATGATTAATTAGAAAAAAATTAAATACTGCATCTTCCAAAATCTTGCACATTCCAGAAAACTGATTTCTGGTAAGGTCCTTCCCATTTTAATGACTATTTATCTTAACTAAAGCTTCAGTGTTGGAAACCTTTTCTTTATACATGTTCAAAAATAACTATAATACAATTATGGTTTAAATTCCCCTTAAGAAACTCTTAAACAAAAGGGCTTCTTTTCCTCACAGAATCCTCACAAGCCTTCATAATATTGGAAGAAATTCACACTATAGTTAAATCCCATTACATGCCTACCGAATTGGTGAAAACTTAAAAAGCCTAATATTACCAGGAGCTCTCATACCCTGCTACAGGGAGTACAAAGTGGAACAACTTTGGAAAATACTTGGCATTCTTTAGAAAGCTGAAGAGACAGGGCGTGGTGGCTCACACCTGTAATCCCAGCAGTTTGGGAAGCCGAGGTGGGTGGATCACCTGAGGTCAAGAGTTCGAGACCAGCCTGGCCAATATGGTGAAACCCAGTCTCTACTAAAAATACAAAAATTAGCCAAGCAT
Source organism: Piliocolobus tephrosceles (assembly GCF_002776525.5). Taxonomy (NCBI): domain Eukaryota; kingdom Metazoa; phylum Chordata; class Mammalia; order Primates; family Cercopithecidae; genus Piliocolobus; species Piliocolobus tephrosceles. The sequence continues at coordinate 8,800 of NW_022292499.1, read as the reverse complement.
GGTGGCGGGTGCCTATAGTCCCAGATACTTGGGAGGCTGAGGCAGGAGAATCGTTGAACCTGGGAAGCGGAGGTTGCAGTGGGCCGAGATCACGCCACTACACTCCAGCCTGGGCGTCAAAAAAAAAAAAAAAATCTGAATACTGGAAATCCGTTCACCTCTTGGTCTATATCCTCCACACCTTACACTGCTGCCCCAGCACTCACAAGATTGTCAGCACGAACTCTGACAGTCCCAAACTCAACTCACCTGGAGGTGTAACAGCGACTGGATAAACTGCGGACTAATCATTCAATAAAAAAAAGAAACTTACCAATAAAAGGGCCTACAACTGTAACAAAGATGCATGTAACAAAGATGCGGGTCACATAATGTTAAACAAAAGATACACACGATACACTATTATCCTAAACAGGTATCATTCAAACAGGTAACAAGATACTGTCAGAATGCATAGAGATGGTAAAATATTTTTAAAAAGCAAGGACATTTCTCTATGTCATAACAGTGGTAATCTAAGAGGGAGAGAAAGGGTTATGAGCAGTTAGGGGAAATCTTCAGCTTGGTCATGGGGACACTTTTTTTTTTGGAGACAAGAGTCTCGCTCTGTTGCCCAGGCTAGAGTGCAGTGGTGCAATCTCGGCTCACTGCAACCTCCACCTCCTGGGTTCAAGCAATTCTCCTGCCTCAGCCTCCTGAGTGGCTGGGACGACAAGTGCTCACCACCACGCCCAGCTAATTTTTGTATTTTTAGTAGGGACGGGGTTTCTCCATGTTGGCCAGGCTGGTCTTAAACTCCTGACCTCAAGTGGTCCGCCCATCTTGGCCTCTCAACATGCTGCGGTTACCGGTGTGAGCCACCGCGCCCAACGTACTTATTTTCTAATTATTCTTACCTGGATGAGATGGCTTACAATTGTAAGCCCAGCAGTGTGCGAGGCTGAGGAGGGGGATCACTTGAGCCCAGGAGTTTAAAACCAGCCTGGGCAAGAGAGCAAGATCCCGTCTCTTTAAAAAAAAAAAAAAAAAAAAAAAACTATTATTCTCTCAAATTGTACTATATGTCTTACGGGCTTTTCTACATTAATATATCCCACCGAAATATTTTAAAGATATATACAGGGGAAAAAAAACACCTATTCAGTCACTGTCAACATTATGAAGATATACTATAGTCAACATTTGCTGATTTAGCAAATTTCAGAATTATGGGACAGAGAAACATTTTAAGAAGTTACTTATCAGCAAGGACATGATAGGAAACCCCTGAGCGGTAAGGCCAGGGTCTCCCCCGAACTTTCCAGTAACCTGCTGATAAACTCACGCCACGGACGTCCCGTGTCTCCCCCTGGCCTGGGCCGGCAGCGCTGAACTGTTACAATAAATACGGGCTCGTGGATTACCATGAACACTAAACCGCTTCGTCGTTTCCCCATAAATTGAGTCATTAAAAAAACCAAAACAGTTAAATTCCGGGAGGCTTCAGTTCTCTGAACACAGCCGGACTTTAAGAGCGGGCTGTGGGCGCCTCGGGTCTCTTAAGGACTGGGCTTCCAACAACAATGAACTAGGAGCAAAGCCATCAACGAAAACCACAACTGCAGGCCCCATTTACTACCCCCATTAAAGCTCACGGCAATGGAGGGCTCCGCCAGGAGCGCCACGGGCAGCCCGGCCCCCAGCCCCGGGAGGCGCAGGAGCTCCAGGGTCCTCCGGCCTCAGAGCCTCCGATGCGGCAGCCCAAGGAAGGCCCTGACGGGGGCTCGGGGTGCGGGGAGCTGCCAGGCCTGGGCGCAGGGACGCGGACCCCTACGTCTCCGGTCCGCCCTGGACCTTCCTCTCCCGGGTGCTAGCACGCCCAGCACTTCTAGCCGCCGACCGCAGGGTCTCACCCAATGCTCAGCAGCCTCAGCGCACACAGCCCCGCCGCGCGCCACAGTGCCACATGGCGTATGATCAGCGTGGGGCTGGCCAGGGACGCCACTGAACCCGACGTAGGGCGCGGGGCGGGGCTTGCCGTGAAGGCCACCACTCCTATTGGTCAGCGCGAACGGCAACGTCCTCTGAGATAGTCTGTAGATGAAAAGGGCGGGCCTCCACTGCTCGGGGATGGGCGGGAGGGCGGTGCAGAGGGAGATGGGCGGGAGGGGTGGGGCCGACATGCCGAAGGAGGCGGGCAAGGTGAGAAGCCTACTCCCGGGTAAAAGGGGCGCGGCCGGCTTGCCGAAAGGGGCGGGGTGCGGCCAGCAGCAGGATGTGGACAGTTGATAGGAGGGGAAGTGGGCAGGGGAGAAGTGGGGCGTGGCGAGTGGCGTGTCTATGCAGATGGGGTGGGGCCTGGTGAAGGCCGGGGCTGCGCAGGTGAAAAGAGGGGCTCCTGGAAGGGAGTGCTATGTTGCGCAGGGCTGTGCAAGTGATGGGGGGAGCATAGTGAGGGGTGGCTCTTTGCAGGTGAGGAGTGTAGCCTAGTAGGCGGGGATGCAGGTGAGCTGGGCCTTGGGATGGGGCTTGCAGGCGATGGGGTGGATCCAGTGGGGCGGGCTGCAGGCAAGCTGCGCCTTGGGGGCGGGACTTGCATGCGAGAGGCGGGGCCTTGTGGGGGCAGGGCTGGCAAAAGAGGATGGGGCTTGGTGATGGACCGGGCTGTGAGTGAGGGTAGTGGCCTTGTCGGGGGCTGCCGGAAGCTGGGCCAGGTGTACCTTGGTAATCCTCTCTGGCCTTGGTCATGTGGCTCAGGCTGTGCCCAGCAGGGAGGCCGGCCCGATCGAGCTGCGGTCTCTACCCTGAGAGCTAGGGCTCCTTTCCCCAGCGCGGGTTAAAGCACCGTGTGTCCACCTGTGCAGTGGCTGGTCCCAGTGTGCCCTGGAGGGCAGAAACCCTGGGTCCTGCCGCTGGTCCGGGGCGTCTGCTTCCCCTTTCTGCAGTTCCTGGGAGGGTCTGTGTGTCCAGGGCGCTCTGATCCCTGCCTCAGGACCACGGGTGAGGGGTCAAGATCGTCCGCTTTGGAGCTGGCCCGGATCTTGGTTCTGTGGATCCTCGCTGTGTGGCTCTGGAGCAGTTCTGTCCTTAGAAGAGGGATCCTCACAGCCACCTCTTGGGGCCCTGAGGAGAATTAATAGGACGACCCCCGGGTAGCTGTTCGTGGCCCTGTGCGGGGCCAGCCCTGTGTCTCCACCAGTTCCTTCCCTCTGTGCTCCCCCACCACTGTCACATCGCCAGCCTTTATTTCCTTTTCCATGGACCCAGGCAGCGAATGCCCCTCTGGTCTGCCCACCTGTTTCACCCACCTCACTTCTCCCCATTGGGGCGGATTTTGGCAGCGTTCATAGGGGCAGGGACGCAAGGGGTGGTGGCCAACCCTCAGCCCTGCGTCCCTCCCCTCCTCCCCTCAGGGCCAGAGCATTTCGGTGTCATCCCCTTCCCTGCAGGCGTTCTCATGAAAACCAAGTGCAGCCGGAGGGAGATGCCTGTGCCCGCTCCCGTGACCTTCCCGGCCAGCCCGGCTGCAGCGGCCTCTCGGCAGGCATCTGTCTGGTGCTGCCTCCATGCCCCTCCCGTCACCTGACGCTCCTGTTCCTGAATCTTCACGCGTGTGCTCCGTGCAGCCACCTCACGGGCTCCCTGGGAATAGAGACAGTGTCTCACGCCGGTCAGAATGCTCTTCTCTGTCCACTGAATAGTCCAACAGGGAATCATTCCTCTGTGATTATTGATGCTTTGTTATGTAGAACTGGAATGAAGAAAAAGTGAATTTAGACATTACAGCCATCAGGTTGAAGCTAGGTAATTTCATTAGGGAATTAAATGAGAGCATTGGAGCTTGTCAAGTTCTCATTTCACATCTTTGTATCCCCATCACCCCATAGCCAGTGTCTAACACAGCTCTTGGTCAGGAATTTCTTGATAAATGCTTATTGAATTGAACTGGACTGAGCTTAACATTCCCACCCAGAGTTAGAAGCCAGTCCCTGAGCAAATTGCATTGAGAACGTGAGTTTGACGTCACTGTGGTAAGGGGTATCCTACACGCCATAATTCCTAGTCAGTATCGGGTATTTAGTCAAATAAACTCAAGTATAGAGAGGCATTGGCCCATCTGGCGAAAGGGCAAGGCACGGTGCTTTAGGTCCAGGTCCCCAATATCAACTATGAAAATAAAACGTTGTGAACTCCAATTACAGCCCTGTCCTCAGCTGGTCACTGTTTATACTAGCAATTATAAACAGCTTGAACTTGCTGTCCTGAGAGGCAACACACCCTGCATTCTCTCTGCAGTGCAGCTGCCTTGGTGGATGGAGCATGCCCCTCCTCCCTCCCTCCCCCTCCTCCATCACCTGGGAGTGTGTGCTTATGTTGTTTTGTAAGTGGCAAATATGTGGCCCATTGCCTCAGGACGCGATGTGCCCATGCTGAGTCCGTCAGTGACCCTCGGGTTGGGGTCTCCATCTCCCCAGATAGCACTCGAGTGTCTTGAGGTTTCAGATTCTTCCTCTCCAGGTACTTGGGCCTCCTCAGGACCAAACATCAGAACCAGCCAACTGCAAACTACAAGAAAGTTCAAATGCATCTTCAGTAGGAAAAACAAAAGCAATTGGAATAATTTTCCAACATGACCCTGTGGTTAAGCTGTTAGATACTCCAGCCAACAGACTGAATCACTTTAAAATTCATACCATTTAAAACGGTTATGAGAGTTGCCGAGCTTTACCGCTAAACTTTGAAATAATTGAAGCATTTTGCTCCATTTGCTTACAAATTAGGGTTGGGGATAACTTTCAGTCAAAAGTAGCAACCTTCTAAATCCAGCTTAGATGCGAGGCTCCCACTGACACAGGAACAGACAGTGGCCCTTGTTTATTCTCCTGTGTTCAGATACTTTGTCATTTCTTTTGTATCCTGATCATCACTTCTGCTTTTCCAATTCAAACTAAAGGGAGTTTAATTCTGTTTTGGAGAAGCTGTAGTTAGTGGTTTCTTTTCATGGTTTGCTTAATCTCTTAAATCTGGTGCTTACATTTACCCAAATGGACTTTTCTTTAGTACGGCAGTGCCGTAGCCCAGGGCTACTCCCTCCATATCTGCTCCCCAGGAGGCCCCCTAGAAATGGGTGCTGGAGATCCAGCCCCTCTCCGTGTGCCGTTTTCTTTGAGTCCAATGTAGGTTTGGCTCAGAGAAGAAAACAGGCCTCCGGGTTAGGTGCCTCTGATTGCTTGCTTGTGAAATGTTTAATGATAAGGTGCCTTCCAAACTAATTTTACACATTGATAGTTGTAGCTTGAAGTATCACTGCAGTCATAACAACAGGAAACACTCCCATAAAGAAGATAGGCAGAAAAAGCCATCAAAGTTTAATAAAGCGCAAATAAAATGGTGTTGTAAGAATGTACAGTAGGAAATGCTCTCAGTCCAGCCAGATCGGCTGTGGCGTCCTTCTGTAAATACATTCAGCCACGTGTGGCTCTGATCGCAATCAGTACTGTGAATTGTGATGCAGAATGTTCTTGGGGTCCGATGCCTGGACTGTGCCAGCAGCTGAGTCTGATTGGGCGTCACGGCAGTGATGTGCTTAGCGCAGCCAGCCGGGCTGAGGGGTGGCCACCCGTGCACTTGCCAGGTGCAGGCGTTATTCCGGTGATGGAGCTGCACGTGGTGCGGCTTGTCCACCTGGGCTTCTTAAAGTACCCGGAACCCAACTGCGGGCAGGCACCTCCCGACATGGGAGCTGTCTTTTTTATCCAGGGCCCTCTGGCTCTGCAGACCCCAGCTGCCGGTCCCTGAGCCCACGGGGAGACACCGGAGGGCTCTGCTGGGCCATGGAGGTCCCCGAGCAGGTGGTCGCTCATTGCTTGTGGAGTGGTCCATGGCCTGTGAGTTTATTCCCGGGGTCTGTGTCAGCGAGGTTAACCAGTTCACAGCTGGGCACTTACCCCTTACCCCAGATGACACTAGTTAAAGTGGAATCTATATTAACTCTCACAGGAGTGCGTGAGGAGCCGGGAGGTTGGAGAGGCTTGGCCCTTCCACTGGAGCTCGGGCTCCTGACGTTCTGCGTCTTCCTGTTAGGCTGTCAGGGCTTCTGTGAGTTCTGAAGACTAGTGGGTGCCATATGGACCAGGGGATGCAGAAGCCTCTAGAGGCCGCGGGAGGGAAGGAGACGGTTGCCTCCCCTAGAGCCAGCCCTGCCGACACCTCGACGTTAGCTGGTGGGACCGGTTTTGGATTCCAGCTTCCAGAAATGTGAGAAAATAAGTTAGTGTTTAGGGTGCTAAATTTGGGGTGATTTAGTAGAGAAATAGAAAACTAGCCCACGAAGGTGCACGCATTGAAATGTGCTCTGTCCAGGTGTTCACAGTGGCATGAGGAGAATGGCATTAGGGTTCTGGGAACCGTGCAGTTTGACTGAAGGAAGGGGGCTCACCTCATGTAACTGAAGGTATGTATGCCTGCCACACTGCCCAGGAGACAGGGACTTAGAATTCTGACTTTATTTCTTATGGGAACCAAGCCACAGTCAGAACACGGTGAGGGCTGAAAGGAGCTTCCTACAGCCTGAACTGGGAAGAGGAATCGCAAGTAGTTTGTGTTTTTCTACACAGACCTGTCCTTTCAGGTTTTGTTAAGTTCTGGAAAAAGGGAGAAGCCAGGCACACCTCGATGAGGGACAGTGTTTCTGGAGGTGGTGCGGCTTCAGCCTGAACGTGGCTGTGTGGCTGGGAGGCTCAGAAACTGCCCTCTAAGGGCACTCATCTGTTCCTTATTGCACTAATACCTCGTTGACAGAAATCCACAGAAATGACAGAGCAGTGCGGGAGGCCTCTGGTCTGGATGGGTTTGTGTGGGCCGAGGTCACGGGGTGTTGTCCCAAGTGCTTATCCTGATCCGGCAGAGGCTCTGTTCCCAAATAATTATTCCACAGTTTCAGAGCCTATATCTGAGGGATAATCTTCTAACTTTGTTGCATAAAAGCAAACAAAGTATGTCTTGAGGGTCTAAAAATCCATTTAGTAGTCATGGCTGTAAACTCAAATATGGGGCTTTGGGATGAAGTGAAAACCACCGCCACCTGGCGTGGAGGCTGCGTGGTATTTTTAGCGTGGTGGCCTGCTCGTGCCTTGAGCTCCATCTGCAGTGTGAGCAACAGCTGTGCAGTTGAGAAATGTGGGCAGGTCAGCTTGCTCCTCCAGGGGCCTGTGGGCGTCCGGGTGAGGGGCCTGGGATGAGGCCACGTCAGTGGGAAGGAGCTTGCTTATGTCAGCCGATGTCTGCCTCTATAGGCCTGAAAGCCAGCCAGAACCCAGTTTTCCTTTGGTCATCTAATGCCAGAAAAAAAAAAAACCTGTTAGAGATTTTCATAATTTATATTAATGACTCATTTGACCATGCATAAAATGTTATAAATGCCTGAGGCTTTACAACTTGGCAGATGTGTAACTCACATGTTATGATTGAATCAAACTGTTGAAGATATTTGTTTCATTTGAAGGTGTTTAGCATTTTATGCACAAACCAAATGCCACTAGCATTTTGAAAGAGTATTTTGGAATTTTAAACAGAGTGGGACAGTGCTGGGTCTCTGGGATGCTGGTGAGTGGACGTGACCTCAAGTTCTTGGAACTTGCAAGCAAGCAGGATTCCTAAATTGTCACACCTGCAGTGCTGGAAGTCAAAGTGGATTTCTGTGAACGAGGTATTAGTGCAATAAGGAACAGATGAGTGCCGTTAGAGGGCAGTTTCTGAGCCTCCCAAACACCCAGGAGGAAGCGGGGCGGGGTTGGGGGGGGAAGTTACCCACCAGAACCTGGATGGTGGAGCCGGGTTTGCTGGTGGCCCTGCGTGGCAGATCATTACATGCAATAAAGAACATGTGAACGCCCTTGAGGGCTTTTTCTCGGCCCCCCTTCAGAACCGCAAGTGGAAGATGCCCCAAGGTGGGGGTTCGGTTATCCACAGAAGCCTGGATGGTGGAGCCGGGTTTGCTGGTGGCCCTGTGTGGCAGTCCATTACGTGCAATAAGGAACAGGTGAGTGCCCTTGAGGGTGGTTTCTCGGCCCCCTTTGGAACCTCCAGTAGAAGACGCCCCAAGGTGAGGGTTCCGGTTAGCCACAGGAGCCTGGATGGTGGGGCTGGGTTTGCTGGTGGCCGCTGCGTAGCAGGTCACTACGTGGAGTGATGGGAGGGGAGTGGAGTGGAAATAGAGGATGCACCCTCCAGTTACTGCTGGGAGTTGGCTCTGGTAGCAGAGGGGGCATAGAGGGATTCCCATCAGGGGCAACACGGCTGGGGTTCCACGTGTGCTGGACGCCGAGGTGTGGCTCTATGTGATCTCAGTCTCCACAGCCGCCCTGGGAAGTAGGTTGAGTTACCTTCCCATCTCACATTTGAGAAATCTCGGGCTCATATCACAGCTGGGTAGGGTGGAACTAATGTCTCAGGCAGGACGTCGGCCCCAGAGCCCAGCTCTTACCCCTCCTGCTATTTTCAGTCCACCAAGCTTGTAGAGAGGTATGTGCATTGGTGGGGGTCAGCTGAGAAACCAACACAGTAGAGGGGTGGGCAGGAGATAAACCAGGCAGGAGACAGACAGTGCTTGGGAGGTCTGGGTGTGGGGGGCACCTCTGGGCCTGTGAACCCCATTCTGTGTTCCCAGCTTGCCCAACATTGACCCTCAGCCACATGCTGTGCACTTTAGGTGAAATCTCAGTCCCTCGCGTGGTGCGGCCGTCTTTTCTCCCTGGCTTTGCCTTTCCTTAAATCAGAGTCTCAGTGGGGATGGTGGGGTGGTTGGGGGGTCTATGGAATT